>NC_064304.1:69852024-69901090 GCF_023373825.1 Bactrocera dorsalis | reverse complement strand
GAGTTGCTTCAAATCATTAACTTCACATATTTAAGTTAATTAACCTTCTTCATCTTACTAAAGTTGACACAAAGCCATAACGGCAGTGCATTTGGAAGAATTCCATTATCTTATATTTAGGTATAAAGTCGATTTTCTTGTATACACATATTTATCAATCGATATTGAGTTGCTTCAAATCATTAACTTCACATATTTAAGTTAATTAACCTTCTTCATCTTACTAATGTTGACATAAAGCCATAACGGCAGTGTATTTGGAAGAATTCCATTAACTTATATTTAGGTATAAAGTCGATTTTCTTGTAAACGCCCATTTATCAATCGATATTGGGTTGCTTCAAATCATTAGCTTCACATATTTAAGTTAATTAACCTTCTTCATCTTACCAAAGTTGACATAAAGCCATAACGGCAGTGCATTTGGAAGAATTCCATAATCTTATATTTAGATATAAAATCAATTTTCTTGTATATGCACATTTATCAATCGATATTGAGTTGCTTCAAATCATTAACTTCACATATTTAAGTTAATTAACCTTCTTCATCTTACTAAAGTTGACACAAAGCCATAACGGCAGTGCATTTGGAAGAATTCCATTATCTTATATTTAGTTATAAAGTCGATTTTCTTGTATACACATATTTATCAATTGATATTGGGTTGCTTCAAATCATTAGCTTCACATATTTAAGTTAAGTAACCTTCTTCATCTTACTAATGTTGACATAAAGCATAACGGCAGTGCATTTGGAAGAATTCCGTTAACTTATATTTAGTTATAAAATCGATTTTCTTGTACACACATATTTATCAATCGATATTGAGGTGCTTCGATTCATTAACTTCACCTATTTAAGTTAATTAACCTTCTTCATCTTACTAATGTTGACGTAAAGCCATAACGGCAGTGCATTTCAAAGAACTCCATTATCTTATATTTAGGTATAAATCGATTTTCTTGTATACGCCCATTTATCAATCGATATTGAGTTGCTTCAAATCATTAGCTTCACATATTTTAGTTAATTAACCTTCTTCATCTTACTAAAGTTGACCTAAAGCCATAACGGCAGTGCATTTGGAGGAATTCCGTTATCTTATATTTAGGTATAAAGTCCATTTTCTTGTATACGCACATTTATCAATCGATATTGAGTTGCTTCAAATCATTAACTTCACATATTTAAGTTAATTAACCTTCTTCATCTTACTAATGTTGACATAAAGCCATAACGGCAGTGTAGTTGGAAGACTTCCCTTAACTTATATTTAGGTATAAAGTCGATTTTCTTGTAAACGCCCCTTTATCAATCGATATTGAGTTGCTTCAAATCATTAGCTTCACATATTTAAGTTAATTAACCTTCTTCATCTTACCAAAGTTGACATAAAGCCATAACGGCAGTGCGTTTGGAAGAATTCCATAATCTTATATTTAGATATAAAATCAATTTTATTGTATACACATATTTATCAATTGATATTGAGTTGCTTCAAATCATTAGCTTCACATATTTAAGTTAATTAACCTTCTTCATCTTACCAAAGTTGACATAAAGCCATAACGGCAGTGCGTTTGGAAGAATTCCATAATCTTATATTTAGATATAAAATCAATTTTATTGTATACACATATTTATCAATTGATATTGAGTTGCTGCAAATCATTAACTTCACATATTTAAGTTAAGTAACCTTCTTCATCTTACTAATGTTGACACAAAGCCATAACGGCAGTGCATTTGGAAGAATTCCATTATCTTATATTTAGTTATAAAGTCGATTTTCTTGTATACACATATTTATCAATTGATATTGGGTTGCTTCAAATCATTAGCTTCACATATTTAAGTTAATTAACCTTCTTCATCTTACCAAAGTTGACATAAAGCCATAACGGCAGTGCGTTTGGAAGAATTCCATCTTTATATTCATAAATCTTCTGACCGTGTGTTTGCCTTGGAATTGCTCCTAAACGGATGGACCGATTTTGATGAAATTTTGTGTGTACGTTCAAGGAGATTCGGGAATGGTTTATATTTACAATTTGGTCCACTGGAAAATGTTTTTTATATTATTTTTTCATTTTTAATCAATTTTTAAATTTGGAATGTTTGACCATCGCAGTATCCAATATTCAAACCTTAAATTGGCGTAAACGTGTATTAAACAAAACGATGCCAAAGAAAAAGGTGACATCTGTGGATCAAGTTTTTATCACATCGCTTAATATCTATAAAAGAAAGTGATGTAAGTTACTACGCTTATAACTAGAGAACGCCTGGACCGATTTCGGTGATTACCACCAATTCGGATAGGTCTCCGCCCAAACAAGGAGAATACTTTTTTTTTTAGGATAATTCCAAAAAGTATCTTTTTTCCATAAACATTTTTTTCAATTTTTGTTTGTTTTGTTTTTCAATATTTTGATTTGTAAATTATTTGAATAGTTCAATTTCGGTCGCTTGCTTTTTTATTCCGGCTATTCAAAAGAAAAATTATTCAGTGAAAACTTTGCGTGCGTTTCACACAAAGAGGTCAATTGGAGATTGAAATTTGTTACGAAGCCACGAAGAGGTCGCCCTAATATCGGTCCATCAAAGTATGGCAGCCAAAGGCAAGGCAAGGCAAGAAGTACTCCCAGGATGCGGTGACATACGTGCGGAATTATGGATCGCGTCAATAAGCAAGCGATCGTCACGATGTCACAGCACGACTTTTCAAACAACAGTTACGATGTTTCATGGAGTTTATCTTGGAGTAGGGTAGGTATATGTATATGTGGTACTGTTAGATGCTAAATGTACTCTGTTGAGTGGCAAAAGAGAGGTTTGTCGCACGTACATATTCTTCTTTGGATGGTGGATGGTTGTCACACCAGATCAAATTGAGGAACTCATTTCTGCGGAAATTAATGATGCAGAGAAAGATCCAGTATTATATGAAGTGATGAAAACCAACATGGTTCATGGACCTTGCGGACACTACAATCACACTTCGGTTTGTATGCCTGACAATAAATGCGCGAAACATTCTCCATGTGCTTTTCTGAAACACAAGCTGGAAATGATGGATATCCACTCTATCGACGTAAATATCGAAGTTAACAACACATCAAAGTTGACAACACATGGGTCGTACCATATTCGCCACTATTGTCTAATTCACATTCAAAAGTCATGTGAATGTTGCGTATTGTAGTTTGGTGTAATCGATAAAATGCGTTTGTAAATACGTCACCATAGGAAGCAACATGGCGGTTATTGGTTTTAAACGACACGGTCGATACGTGAACTGAAATAAAAGGCTTTGTAGGATATTTCTTTTGAAATTCATGAACGTTTTCCGACTGTTGTGCGTCTCGAAGTTAATTTGGGGAATGACCAAAGAGTCTATTTCAACCCAGAGAATACAGTACAGTCAACAGAAACACCACCAGCAACAGAATTAACATTAGCGAGTTTTTTCTCAACTCCCGTAAGTGATCCGTTTGCGAGAACATTGCTCTATTCGAAATACTTTGATATTATACATGGGATGCATCATCGAAGAAATTGTTACGCAGAAAGCAGGGTCATCCAGTAGATGGACATCCAGGTGTGTTCTCAACTAATGCATTAGAATGAACTTACACAATCCACCCGAAAAACGAATGCCACTGAAGTTCACACACATTTCGCGATGATCAGCCTTCAAATCGGCGTTATGGGATACGACCAAAAATTACATTGCCGAAGACATTTTACATTGCATACGCTAAGAATTGGAAACGGGTCAATACTGATTGATACTTCCCATGGTCTGATATCAATCCCATATGCCGTTTATCAATTCACGAAAGATGGACTCATCACGAATGTTTATACGAACATTGGCCAAACTGTCGTAAGTACGATTCCTTGAGTGTACGAGCAATCATAGCTGCCACAAATACCTATGTTGTTGACTTAAACTGGAAAATTCAAAGTCAAATTCCAGGAGACTTGCAATCATACAAATCGATCGATCGTCTGACAATGAAGACGACACCGTGAATTACCAGTGGAATTTGTAAATTCTTTGGAGAGGCCTGGTATGCCACCGCATTATCGCAATCTGATTGTGATGCACCTATCAAATATAAGGGACAGAATGCTTGATTCTACGGATTTCTTTTGAGTTCTAACGATTTGCCAATTCGGTTCAAAAGTATTCCGTTTCCAGTGAAAATTGAATTTAAAATGACGATCAATAGAATAGTCGCATAGTGGGTGGCATACATTTGGAAATGCTATGTTTTTCACACGGCCAGATATACGTGGCGTGCTCAAGAGTTGGAAAACCATCTTCTCTGTACATTTACGCACTGGAACAGAAACCAAAAAATTTTGTTTATCAAGCTGCGTTACATTGAAGAAAAATGTAGACAAATAGCAAATAAATGAATATCAATAAAATATGAATTTTTGTCTTTTCATTTCAAAACACATAATTTCGCGCAGGACAACGGCTGCGGGGCCAGCTAGTAATCTTATATTTAGATATAAAATCAATTTTCTTGTATATGTACATTTATCAATCGATATTGAGTTGCTTCAAATCATTAACTTCACATATTTAAGTTAATTAACCTTCTTCATCTTACTAAAGTTGACATAAAGCATAACGGCAGTGCATTTGGAAGAATTCCATTATCGTATGTTTAGATATAAAATCAATTTTCTTGTACACGCACATATATCAATCGATATTGAGTTACTTCAAATCATTAGCTTCACATATTTAAATTAATTAACCTTCTTCTTCATCTTACTAAAGTTGACATAAAGCCATAACGGCAGTGTATATGGAAGAAGTCCATTATCTTATATTTATGTATAAAATCGATTTTCGGGTATATGCACATTTATCAATCGACATTGAGTTGCTTCAAATGATTAATTTAATATATTTAACTTAAGTAACCTTCTTCATCTTAGTAAAGTTGACATAAAGCCGTAACGACAGTGCATTTGGAAGAATTCCATTAACTTATATTTATTTATAAAGTCGATTTTTTTGTAAACGCCCATTTATCAATCGATATTGGGTTGCTTTAAATCATTAGCTTCACATGTTTAATTTAATTAACCTTCTTCATCTTACCAAAGTTTACATAAAGCCATAACGGCAGTGCGTTTGGAAGAATTCCATAATCTTATATTTAGATATAAAATCAATTTTATTGTATATGCACATTTATCAATCGATATTGAGTTGCTTCAAATCATTAACTTCACATATTTAAGTTAATTAACCTACTTCATCTTACTAAAGTTGACATAAAGCATAACGGCAATGCATTTGGAAGAATTCCATTATCATATATTTAGATATAAAATCAATTTTCTTGTATATGCACATTTATCAATCGATATTGAGTTGCTTCAAATCAATAACTTCACATATTTAAGATAATAAACCTTCTTTATCTTACTAAATTCAATTCAATTTTCTTGTATATGCACATTTATCAATCGATATTGAGTTGCTTCAAATCAATAACTTCACATATTTAAGATAATGAACCTTCTTTATCTTACTAAAGTTGACAAAAAAACCATAACGGCAGTGCATTTGGAAGAATTCCATTATTTCATATTTAGGTATAATATTGATTTTCTTGTGTACACATATTTATCAGTCGATGTTGAGTTGCTTCAAATCATTAACTTCACATATTTAAGTTAATTAACCTTCTTCATCTTACTAAATTTGACATAAAGTCATAACGACAGTGCATTTGGAAGAATTCCATTTTCTTATATTTAGGTATAAAATCGATTTCTTTGTATATGCACATTTATCAATCGATATTGAGTTGCTTCAAATAATAAACTTCACATATTTAAGTTAACTAACCTTCTTCATCTTACTTAAGATGACAGAAAGCCATAACGGCAGTGTATTTGGAAGAATTCCATAATCTTATATTTATTTATAAAATCGATCTTCGGGTATATGCACATTTATCAATCGATATTGAGTTGCTTCAAATGATTAATTTAATATATTTAAGTTAACTAACCTTCTTCATCTTACTAAAGTTGACATAAAGCCATAACGGCAGTGTATTTGGAAGAATTCCATTAACTTATATTTAGGTATAAAGTCGATTTTCTTGTAAACGCCCATTTATCAATCGACATTGAGGTGCTTCAAATCATTAACTTCACATGTTTAAGTTAATTAACCTTCTTCATCTTACTAAAGTTGACATAAAGCATAACGGCAGTGCATTTGGAAGAATTCCGTTAACTTATATTTAGTTATAAAATCGATTTTCTTGTACACACATATTTATCAATCGATATTGAGGTGCTTCGATTCATTAACTTCACCTATTTAAGTTAATTAACCTTCTTCATCTTACTAATGTTGACGTAAAGCCATAACGGCAGTGCATTTCAAAGAACTCCATTATCTTATATTTAGGTATAAATCGATTTTCTTGTATACGCCCATTTATCAATCGATATTGGGTTGCTTCAAATCATTAGCTTCACATATTTAAGTTAATTAACCTTCTTCATCTTACTAAAGTTGACATAAAGCCATAACGGCAGTGTATTTGGAAGAATTCCATTAACTTATATTTAGGTATAAAGTCGATTTTCTTGTAAACGCCCATTTATCAATCGATATTGGGTTGCTTCAAATCATTAGCTTCACATATTTAAGTTAATTAACCTTCTTCATCTTACCAAAGTTGACATAAAGCCATAACGGCAGTGCGTTTGGAAGAATTCCATAATCTTATATTTAGATATAAAATCAATTTTCTTGTATATGCACATTTATCAATCGATATTGAGTTGCTTCAAATCATTAACTTCACATATTTAAGTTAATTAACCTACTTCATCTTACTAAAGTTGACATAAAGCATAACGGCAGTGCATTTGGAAGAATTCCATTATCATATATTTAGATATAAAATCAATTTTCTTGTATATGCACATTTATCAATCGATATTGAGTTGCTTCGAATCACTAACTTCACATATTTAAGTTAATAAACCTTCTTTATCTTACTAAAGTTGACAAAAAAACCATAACGGCAAGGCATTTGGAAGAATTCCATTATTTTATATTTAGGTATAATGTTGATTTTCTTGTATACGCACATTTATCAATCGATATTGAGTTGCTTCAAATGATTAACTTCACATATTTAAGTTAATTAACCTACTTCACCTTACTAAAGTTGACATAAAGCCATAACGGCAGTGCATTTGGAAGAATTCCATTATCTTATATTTAGGTATAATGTTGATTTTCTTGTATACGCTCTTGTATATTGAGTTGCTTCAAATCATTAACTTCACATATTTAAGTTAATTAACCTACTTCGCCTTACTAAAGTTGACACAAAGCCATAACGGCAGTGTATTTGGAAGAATTCCATTATCTTAAATTTAGTTATAAATTCGATTTTCCTGTATATGCACATTTACCAATCGATATTGGGTTGCTTCAAATCATTAGCTTCACATATTTAAGTTAATTAACCTTCTTCATCTTACTAAAGTTGACATAAAGCCATAACGGCAGTGTATTTGGAAGAATTCCATTAACTTATATTTATGTATAAAGTCGATTTTCTTGTATATGCACATTTATCAATCGATATTGAGTTGCTTCAGATCAATAACTTCACATATTTAAGTTAATAAACCTTCTTTATCTTACTAAAGTTGACAAAAAAACCATAACGGCAGTGCATTTGGAAGAATTCCATTATTTCATATTTAGGTATAATATTGATTTTCTTGTATACGCACATTTATCAATCGATATTGAGTTGCTTCAAATGATTAACTTCACATATTTAAGTTAATTAACCTACTTCACCTTACTAAAGTTGACATAAAGCCATAACGGCAGTGCATTTGGAAGAATTCCATTATCTTATATTTAGGTATAATGTTGATTTTCTTGTATACGCACATTTATCAATCGATATTGAGTTGCTTCAAATCATTAACTTCACATATTTAAGTTAATTAACCTACTTCACCTTACTAAAGTTGACACAAAGCCATAACGGCAGTGCATTTGGAAGAATTCCATTATCTTATATTTAGTTATAAAATCGATTTTCCTGTATATGCACATTTACCAATCGATATTGGGTCGCTTCAAATCATTAACTTCACATATTTAAGTTAATTAACCTTCTTCATCTTACTAAAGTTGACACAAAGCCATAACGACAGTGCATTTGGAAGAATTCCATTTACTTATATTTAGGTATAAATTCGATTTTCTTGTATACACATATTTATCAATCGATATTGAGTTGCTGCAAATCATTAACTTCACATATTTAAGTTAACTAACCTTCTTCATCTTACTAATGTTGACATAAAGCCATAACGGCAGTGCATTTGGAAGAATTCCATTAACTTATATTTAGGTATAAAATCGATCTTCGGGTATATGCACATTTATCAATCGATATTGAGTTGCTTCAAATGATTAATTTAATATATTTAAGTTAACTAACCTTCTTCATCTTACTAAAGTTGACATAAAGCCATAACGGCAGTACATTTGAAAGAATTCCTTTATCATATATTTAGTTATAAAATCGATTTTCTTGTGTACACATAACGGGTGATTTTTTTGAGGTTAGGATTTTCATGCATTAGTATTTGACAGATCACGTGGGATTTCAGACATGGTGTCAAAGAGAAAGATGCTCAGTATGCTTTGACATTTCATCATGAATAGACTTACTAACGAGCAACGCTTGCAAATCATTGAATTTTATTACCAAAATCAGTGTTCGGTTCGAAATGTGTTTCGCGCTTTACGTCCGATTTATGGTCTACATAATCGACCAAGTGAGCAAACAATTAATGCGATTGTGACCAAGTTTCGCACTCAGTTTACTTTATTGGACATTAAACCAACCACACGAATGCGTACAGTGCGTACAGAAGAGAATATTGCGTCTGTTTCTGAGAGTGTGGCTGAAGACCGTGAAATGTCGATTCGTCGCCGTTCGCAGCAATTGGGTTTGTGTTACTCGACCACATGGAAGATTTTACGCAAAGATCTTGGTGTAAAACCGTATAAAATACAGCTCGTGCAAGAACTGAAGCCGAACGATCTGCCACAACGTCGAATTTTCAGTGAATGGGCCCTAGAAAAGTTGGCAGAAAATCCGCTTTTTTATCGACAAATTTTGTTCAGCGATGAGGCTCATTTCTGGTTGAATGGCTACGTAAATAAGCAAAATTGCCGCATTTGGGGTGAAGAGCAACCAGAAGCCGTTCAAGAACTGCCCATGCATCCCGAAAAATGCACTGTTTGGTGTGGTTTGTACGCTGGTGGAATCATTGGACCGTATTTTTTCAAAGATGCTGTTGGACGCAACGTTACGGTGAATGGCGATCGCTATCGTTCGATGCTAACAAACTTTTTGTTGCCAAAAATGGAAGAACTGAACTTGGTTGACATGTGGTTTCAACAAGATGGCGCTACATGCCACACAGCTCGCGATTCTATGGCCATTTTGAGGGAAAACTTCGGACAACAATTCATCTCAAGAAATGGACCCGTAAGTTGGCCACCAAGATCATGCGATTTAACGCCTTTAGACTATTTTTTGTGGGGCTACGTCAAGTCTAAAGTCTACAGAAATAAGCCAGCAACTATTCCAGCTTTGGAAGACAACATTTCCGAAGAAATTCGGGCTATTCCGGCCGAAATGCTGGAAAAAGTTGCCCAAAATTGGACTTTCCGAATGGACCACCTAAGACGCAGCCGCGGTCAACATTTAAATGAAATTATCTTCAAAAAGTAAATGTCATGAACCAATCTAACGTTTCAAATAAAGAACCGATGAGATTTTGCAAATTTTATGCGTTTTTTTTTTTTAAAAAGTTATCAAGCTCTTAAAAAATCACCCTTTATTTATCAATCGATGTTGAGTTGCTTCAAATCATTAACTTCACATATTTAAGTTAATTAACCTTCTTCATCTTACTAAATTTGACATAAAGTCATAACGACAGTGCATTTGGAAGAATTCCATTTTCTTATATTTAGGTATAAAATCGATTTCTTTGTATATGCACATTTATCAATCGATATTGAGGTGCTTCAAATCATTAGCTTCACATATTTAGGTTAACTAACCTTCTTCATCTTACTAATGTTGACATAAAGCCATAACGGCAGTGCATTTGGAAGAATTCCATTATCGTATATTTAGATATAAAATCAATTTTCTTGTACACGCACATTTATCAATCGATATTGAGTTACTTCAAATCATTAGCTTCACATATTTAAGTTAATTAACCTTCTTCTTCATCTTACTAAAGTTGACATAAAGCCATACCGGCAGTGTATATGGAAGAATTCCATTATCTTATATTTATGTATAAAATCGATTTTCGGGTATATGCACATTTATCAATCGATATTGAGTTGCTTCAAATGATTAATTTAATATATTTAAGTTAACTAACCTTCTTCATCTTACTAAAGTTGACATAAAGCCATACCGGCAGTGTATATGGAAGAATTCCATTATCTTATATTTATGTATAAAATCGATTTTCGGGTATATGCACATTTATCAATCGATATTGAGTTGCTTCAAATGATTAATTTAATATATTTAAGTTAACTAACCTTCTTCATCTTACTAAAGTTGACATAAAGCCATAACGGCAGTATATTTGAAAGAATTCCTTTATCATATATTTAGTTATAAAATCGATTTTCTTGTGTACACATAACGGGTGATTTTTTTGAGGTTAGGATTTTCATGGATTAGTATTTGACAGATCACGTGGGATTTCAGACATGGTGTCAAAGAGAAAGATGCTCAGTATGCTTTGACATTTCATCGTGAATAGACTTACTAACGAGCAACGCTTGCAAATCATTGAATTTTATTACCAAAATCAGTGTTCGGTTCGAAATGTGTTTCGCGCTTTACGTCCGATTTATGGTCTACATAATCGACCAAGTGAGCAAACAATTAATGCGATTGTGACCAAGTTTCGCACTCAGTTTACTTTATTGGACATTAAACCAACCACACGAATGCGTACAGTGCGTACAGAAGAGAATATTGCGTCTGTTTCTGAGAGTGTGGCTGAAGACCGTGAAATGTCGATTCGTCGCCGTTCGCAGCAATTGGGTTTGTGTTATTCGACCACATGGAAGATTTTACGCAAAGATCTTGGTGTAAAACCGTATAAAATACAGCTCGTGCAAGAACTGAAGCCGAACGATCTGCCACAACGTCGAATTTTCAGTGAATGGGCCCTAGAAAAGTTGGCAGAAAATCCGCTTTTTTATCGACAAATTTTGTTCAGCGATGAGGCTCATTTCTGGTTGAATGGCTACGTAAATAAGCAAAATTGCCGCATTTGGGGTGAAGAGCAACCAGAAGCCGTTCAAGAACTGCCCATGCATCCCGAAAAATGCACTGTTTGGTGTGGTTTGTACGCTGGTGGAATCATTGGACCGTATTTTTTCAAAGATGCTGTTGGACGCAACGTTACGGTGAATGGCGATCGCTATCGTTCGATGCTAACAAACTTTTTGTTGCCAAAAATGGAAGAACTGAACTTGGTTGACATGTGGTTTCAACAAGATGGCGCTACATGCCACACAGCTCGCGATTCTATGGCCATTTTGAGGGAAAACTTCGGACAACAATTCATCTCAAGAAATGGACCCGTAAGTTGGCCACCAAGATCATGCGATTTAACGCCTTTAGACTATTTTTTGTGGGGCTACGTCAAGTCTAAAGTCTACAGAAATAAGCCAGCAACTATTCCAGCTTTGGAAGACAACATTTCCGAAGAAATTCGGGCTATTCCGGCCGAAATGCTCGAAAAAGTTGCCCAAAATTGGACTTTCCGAATGGACCACCTAAGACGCAGCCGCGGTCAACATTTAAATGAAATTATCTTCAAAAAGTAAATGTCATGAACCAATCTAACGTTTCAAATAAAGAACCGATGAGATTTTGCAAATTTTATGCGTTTTTTTTTAAAAAAAAGTTATCAAGCTCTTACAAAATCACCCTATATATATAAATCTTCTGACCGTGTGTTTGCCTTGGAATTGCTCCTAAACGGAGGGACCGATTTTGATGAAATTTTGTGTGTACGTTCAAGGAGATTCGGGAATGGTTTATATTTACAATTTGGTCCACTGGAAAATGTTTTTTAAATTATTTTTTCATTTTTAATCAGTTTTTAAATGTTGAATGTTTGACCGATAGATGGCGCTACCATCGCAGTATCCAATATTCAAACCTTAAATTGGCGTAAACGGGTATTAAACAAAACGATGCCAAAGAAAAAGGCGACATCTGTGGATCAAGTTTTTATCACATCGCTTAATATCTATAAAAGAAAGTGATGTAAGTTACTACGCTTATAACTAGAGAACGCCTGGACCGATTTCGGTGATTACCACCAATTCGGATAGGTCTCCGCCCAAACAAGGAGAATACTTTTTTTTAGGATAATTCCAAAAAGTATCTTTTTTCCATAAACATTTTTTTTCAATTTTTGTTTGTTTTGTTTTTCAATATTTTGATTTGTAAATTATTTGAATAGTTCAATTTCGGTCGCTTGCTTTTTTATTCCGGCTATTCAAAAGAAAAATTATTCAGTGAAAACTTTACGTGCGTTTCACACAAAGAGGTCAATTGCAGATTGAAATTTGTTACGAAGCCACGAAGAGGTCGCCCTAATATCGGTCCATCAAAGTATGGCAGCCAAAGGCAAGGCAAGGCAAGAAGTACTCCCAGGATGCGGTGACATACGTGCGGAATTATGGATCGCGGTCAATAAGCAAGCGATCGTCACGATGTCACAGCACGACTTTTCAAACAACAGTTACGATGTTTCATGGAGTTTATCTTGGAGTAGAGTAGGTATATGTGGTACTGTTAGATGCTAAATGTACTCTGTTGAGTGGCAAAAGAGAGGTTTGTCGCACGTACATATTCTTCTTTGGATGGTGGATGGTTGTCACACCAGATCAAATTGATGAACTCATTTCTGCGGAAATTAATGATGCAGAGAAAGATCCAGTATTATATGAAGTGATGAAAACCAACATGGTTCATGGACCTTGCGGACACTACAATCACACTTCGGTTTGTATGCCTGACAATAAATGCGCGAAACATTCTCCATGTGCTTTTCTGAAACACAAGCTGGAAATGATGGATATCCACTCTATCGGCGTAAATATCGAAGTTAACAACACATCAAAGTTTACAACACATGGGTCGTACCATATTCGCCACTATTGTCTAATTCACATTCAAAAGTCATGTGAATGTTGCGTATTGTAGTTTGGTGTAATCGATAAAATGCGTTTGTAAATACGTTACCATAGGAAGCAACATGGCGGTTATTGGTTTTAAACGACACGGTCGATACGTGAACTGAAATAAAGGGCTTTGTAGGATATTTCTTTTGAAATTCATGAACGTTTTCCGACTGTTGTGCGTCTCGAAGTTAATTTGGGGAATGACCAAAGAGTCTATTTCAACCCAGAGAATACAGTACAGTCAACAGAAACACCACCAGCAACAGAATTAACATTAGCGAGTTTTTTCTCAACTCCCGTCAGTGATCCGTTTGCGAGAACATTGCTCTATTTGAAATACGTTGATATTATACATGGGATGCATCATCGAAGAAATTGTTACGCAGAAAGCAGGGTCATCCAGTAGATGGACATCCAGGTGTGTTCTCAACTAATGCATTAGAATGAACTTACACAATCCACCCGAAAAACGAATGCCACTGAAGTTCACACACATTTCGCGATGATCAGCCTTCAAACCGGCGTTATGGGATACGACCAAAAATTACATTGCCGAAGACATTTTACATTGCATACGCTAAGAATTGGAAACGGGTCAATACTGATTGATACTTCCCATGGTCTGATATCAATCCCATATGCCGTTTATCAATTCACGAAAGATGGACTCATCACGAATGTTTATACGAACATTGGCCAAACTGTCGTAAGTACGATTCCTTGAGTGTACGAGCAATCTTAGCTGCCACAAATACCCATGTTGTTGACTTAAACTGGAAAATTCAAAGTCAAATTCCAGGAGACTTGCAATCATACAAATCGATCGATCGTCTGACAATGAAGACGACACCGTGAATTACCAGTGGAATTTGTAAATTCTTTGGAGAGGCCTGGTATGCCACCGCATCATTGCAATCTAATTGTGATGCACCTATCAAATATAAGGGACAGAATGCTTGATTCTACGGATTTCTTTTGAGTTCTAACGATTTGCCAATTCGGTTCAAAAGTATTCCGTTTCCAGTGAAAATTGAATTTAAAATGACGATCAATAGAATAGTCGCATAGTGGGTGGCATACATTTGGAAATGCTATGTTTTTCACACGACCAGATATACGTGGCGTGCTCAAGAGTTGGAAAACCATCTTCTCTGTACATTTACGCACCGGAACAGAAACCAAAAAATTTTGTTTATCAAGCTGCGTTACATTGAAGAAAAATGTAGACAAATAGCAAATAAAGGAATATCAATAAAATATGAATTTTTGTCTTTTCATTTCAAAACACATAATTTCGCGCAGGACAACGGCTGCGGGGCCAGCTAGTAATCTTATATTTAGATATAAAATCAATTTTCTTGTATATGCACATTTATCAATCGATATTGAGTTGCTTCAAATCATTAACTTCACATATTTAAGTTAATTAACCTACTTCATCTTACTAAAGTTGACATAAAGCATAACGGCAGTGCATTTGGAAGAATTCCATTATCGTATATTTAGATATAAAATCAATTTTCTTGTACACGCACATTTATCAATCGATATTGAGTTACGTCAAATCATTAGCTTCACATATTTAAGTTAATTAACCTTCTTCTTCATCTTACTAAAGTTGACATAAAGCCATACCGGCAGTGTATATGGAAGAAGTCCATTATCTTATATTTATGTATAAAATCGATTTTCGGGTATATGCACATTTATCAATCGATATTGAGTTGCTTCAAATGATTAATTTAATATATTTAAGTTAACTAACCTTCTTCATCTTACTAAAGTTGACATAAAGCCATAACGGCAGTACATTTGAAAGAATTCCTTTATCATATATTTAGTTATAAAATCGATTTTCTTGTGTACACATATTTATCAATCGATGTTGAGTTGCTTCAAATCATTAACTTCACATATTTAAGTTAATTAACCTTCTTCATCTTACTAAATTTGACATAAAGTCATAACGGCAGTGCATTTGGAAGAATTCCATTTTCTTATATTTAGGTATAAAATCGATTTCTTTGTATATGCACATTTATCAATCGATATTGAGTTGCTTCAAATCATTAACTTCACATATTTAAGTTAATTAACCTTCTTCATCTTACTAATGTTGACATAAAGCCATAACGGCACTGTATTTGGAAGAATTTCATTAACTTATATTTAGGTATAAATCGATTTTCTTGTAAACGCCCATTTATCAATCGATATTGAGTTGCTTCAAATTATTAACTTCACATATTTAAGTTAATTAACCTTTTTCATCTTACTAAAGTTGACATAAAGCCATAACGGCAGTGCATTTGGAAGAATTCCATTATCTTATATTTATGTATAAAATCGATTTTCGCGTATATGCACATTTATCAATCGATATTGAGTTGCTTTAAATGATTAATTTAATATATTTAAGTTAACTAACCTTCTTCATCTTACTAAATTCGACATAAAGCCATAACCGCAGTGCATTTGAAAGAATTCCTTTATCTTATATTTAGGTATAAAGTCCATTTTCTTGTATACGCACATTTATCAATCGATATTGGGTTGCTTCAAATCATTAGCTTCACATATTTAAGTTAATTAACCTTCTTCATTTTACCAAAGTTGACATGAAGCCATAACGGCAGTGCATTTGGAAGAATTCCGTTAACTTATATTTAGTTATAAAATCGAGTTTCTTGTACACACATATTTATCAATCGATATTGAGGTGCTTCGATTCATTAACTTCACCTATTTAAGTTAATTAACCTTCTTCATCTTACTAATGTTGACGTAAAGCCATAACGGCAGTGCATTTGGAAGAATTCCATTATCGTATATTTAGATATAAAATCAATTTTCTTGTACACGCACATTTATCAATCTATATTTAGTTACTTCAAATCATTAGCTTCACATATTTAAGTTAATTAACCTTCTTCTTCATCTTACTAAAGTTGACATAAAGCCATACCGGCAGTGCATTTGGAAGAATTCCATTATCTTATATTTATGTATAAAATCGATTTTCGCGTATATGCACATTTATCAATCGATATTGAGTTGCTTTAAATGATTAATTTAATATATTTAAGTTAATTAACCTTCTTCATCTTATTAATGTTGACGTACAGCCATAACGGCAGTGCATTTCAAAGAACTCCATTATCTTATATTTAGGTATAAATCGATTTTCTTGTATACGCCCATTTATCAATCGATATTGGGTTGCTTCAAATCATTAGCTTCACATATTTAAGTTAATTAACCTTCTTCATCTTACTAAAGTTGACATAAAGCATAACGGCAGTGCATTTGGAAGAATTCCGTTAACTTATATTTAGTTATAAAATCGAGTTTCTTGTACACACATATTTATCAATCGATATTGAGGTGCTTCGATTCATTAACTTCACCTATTTAAGTTAATTAACCTTCTTCATCTTACTAATGTTGACGTAAAGCCATAACGGCAGTGCATTTGGAAGAATTCCATAATCTTATATTTAGTTATAAAATCGGTTTTCTTGTGTACACATATTTATCAATCGATATTGGGTTGCTTCAAATCATTAGCTTCACATATTTAAGTTAATTAACCTTCTTCATCTTACCAAAGTTGACATAAAGCCATAACGGCAGTGCGTTTGGAAGAATTCCATTTTCTTATATTTAGATATAAAATCAATTTTATTGTATATGCACATTTATCAATCGATATTGAGTTGCTTCAAATCATTAACTTCACATATTTAAGTTAAGTATCCTACTTCATCTTACTAAAGTTGACATAAAGCATAACGGCAGTGCATTTGGAAGAATTCCATTATCTTATATTTAGTTATAAAATCGGTTTTCTTGTGTACACATATTTATCAATCGATGTTGAGTTTCTTCAAATCATTAACTTCACATATTTAAGTTAATTAACCTTCTTCATCTTACCAAAGCTGACATAAAGCCATAACGGCAGTGTATATGGAAGAATTCCATTTTCTTATATTTATGTATAAAATCGATTTTCGGGTATATGCACATTTATCAATCGATATTGAGTTGCTTCAAATTATTAATTTAATATATTTAAGTTAACTAACCTTCTTCATCTTACTAAAGTTGACATAAAGCCATAACGGCAGTGCATTTGGAAGAATTCCATAATCTTATATTTAGATATAAAATCAATTTTCTTGTATACGCCCATTTATCAATCGATATTGAGTTGCTTCAAATCATTAACTTCACATATTTAAGTTAATTAACCTTCTTCATCTTACTAAAGTTGACATAAAGCCATAACGGCAGTGCATTTGGAAGAATTCCATTATCTTATATTTATGTATAAAATCGATTTTCGGGTATATGCACATTTATCAATCGATATTGAGTTGCTTCAAATGATTAATTTAATATATTTAAGTTAACTAACCTTCTTCATCTTACTAAAGTTGACATAAAGCCATAACGGCAGTGCATTTGAAAGAATTCCATTATCTTATATTTAGGTATAAATCGATTTTCTTGTATACGCCCATTTATCAATCGATATTGGGTTGCTTCAAATCATTAGCTTCCCATATTTAAGTTAATTAACCTTCTTCATCTTACCAAAGTTGACATAAAGCCATAACGGCAGTGTATATGGAAGAATTCCATTTTCTTATATTTATGTATAAAATCGATTTTCTGGTATATGCACATTTATCAATCGATATTGAGTTGCTTCAAATGATTAATTTAATATATTTAAGTTAACTAACCTTCTTCATCTTACTAAAGTTGACATAAAGCCATAACGGCAGTGCATTTGGAAGAATTCCATAATCTTATATTTAGATATAAAATCAATTTTCTTGTATACGCCCATTTATCAATCGATATTGAGTTGCTTCAAATCATTAACTTCACATATTTAAGTTAACTAACCTTCTTCATCTTACTAAAGTTGACATAAAGCCATAACGGCAGTGCATTTGGAAGAATTCCATAATCTTATATTTAGATATAAAATCAATTTTCTTGTATACGCCCATTTATCAATCGATATTGAGTTGCTTCAAATCATTAACTTCACATATTTAAGTTAGTTAACCTTCTTCATCTTACTAATGTTGACATAAAGCCATAACGGCAGTGTATTTGGAAGAATTTCATTAACTTATATTTAGGTATAAATCGATTTTCTTGTAAACGCCCATTTATCAATCGATATTGGGTTGCTTCAAATCATTAGTTTCACATATTTAAGTTAATTAACCTTCTTCATCTTAACAAAGTTAACATAAAGCCATAACGGCAGTGCGTATGGAAGAATTCCATAATCTTATATTTAGATATAAAATCAATTTTCTTGTATATGCACATTTATCAATCGATATTGACTTTCTTCAAATCATTAACTTCACATATTTAAGTTAATTAACCTACTTCATCTTACTAAAGTTGACATAAAGCATAACGGCAGTGCATTTGGAAGAATTCCATTATCATATATTTAGATATAAAATTAATTTTCTTGTATATGCACATTTATCAATCGATATTGAGTTGCTTCAAATCATTAGCTTCACATATTTAAGTTAATGAACCTTCTTTATCCATTCGCATTAGTGTATGTACAGTGAACAGACGTGTATTTATTCTGTGATCAAGCAAAAAGAAAAAAAAAAAGTGAAACGAGCAGTGTTTACTTGAGTAGAAGACGAAATGTCTTCATCTAAATTAAGAAAACTTTCGGACACTGATAATCCAAGTGTGAAACATGGGAAAAGGCGAAATTATTGGACGCCTTTACAAGCTCTTGAAGATGAAGACATTGATGCGGAGCATAGTGAAAGTGCCCAAAATAATATACCGCCAAAAGTTGTTCTTCCGCCTATCAAGGTGTTAGTGCAAAATATTGACTACTTAAAAAAACTTTTAATTAGCAAAGGCATATCAGATTTTTTCTTGAAGAAAATATCAATAGGCATAAAAATTCTTAGTGAGTCAAATGAATCATTCGTCAAAATCAAAGAAGTGTTAAAAGAAAACTCATGTCAATTCTTTACACATGACCTTAAAAATGAAAAGTCATTTACTGCTGTTCTTCATGGCCTCGAAAATAAAACGCCAGGCGAAGTGAAAAACGAACTAATCTCCATTGGATTAAAGTGCAAAGAGGTCGAAATGGTTACTAAATCATTTGAACACTATAAAGACACTATTTATATAGTACATTTTGAGCGCAGTTCGGTAAAGTTGCAAGATTTGAAAACTAAAGTAAAATCACTATTTCGCGTTATTGTAAGATGGGACTACCAACTCAAGATAAAAAAAGGTGCGTGGAGTCCCTACGCGCGGAAGAAGTTATACTTCTTAGCGGTGTTCAGAAATGCATAACATTTTCTATGAAAGAAAACTTAAATTCACATTTTATAATTTTATTATGAACATTTTATAAAGCAAAGTCTAAATGAAGGAATTTTAATTCGGAAAGAAGTTCTGTCTCTTCGTTGCGGAAGGGAATATGCAGCGTAACCATATATCTTTTGTAATCCATCAACACGCGTTGAAAGCCCAGCAGTTATCGGTGAATTGACGATCGTTGATTCATCAGTAGTTATAGATGCTCCCGCAGAGATTGATGAAACAGCAGACGTTGAATCTTTTTACGCGCTCTCTGATATTTCTCAGCTGTTTTCCTCTTCCTCGGTTGGCTGCCAGCTATCATTTCCAATTTCTTCTTTTCCCGCTCTGCTTTCTTTCGTGCTCGGTATTCACGATAATATTGTACTGTTTTCCCTCCTTTTAAAACACGGGCTACAATCTCAACAGAATTTATTTTTAATTTTTTGCTTACTAATAGAAATTAAATTTATCACAGCAATATTATGTATATGTATATACATATTATGTATATGTATATTGCTGTGATAAATTTATTTTCTATTAGTAAGAAAAAAAAAATATTTATTAGTATAGTATACGATGTTAAAAAGCAAAAATTTAAAAATAAATTCTGTTGAGATTCGAACCAGTGTTCACATCGTGACATTCTAGGCGCTTACCACCAACACCACCATTGACACTTAGGTTGCGCTGACTTAAGTATGATTTGGTTATGCATGCAAGAAACATACGATGGTTCTAATAATTTTGTTTAAGTATAGAAATATACATAAAGGGTGATTTTTTAAGAGCTTGATAACTTTTTTTAAAAAAAAAAACGCATAAAATTTGCAAAATCTCATCGGTTCTTTATTTGAAACGTTAGATTGGTTCATGACATTTACTTTTTGAAGATAATTTCATTTAAATGTTGACCGCGGCTGCGTCTTAGGTGGTCCATTCGGAAAGTCCAATTTTGGGCAACTTTTTCGAGCATTTCGGCCGGAATAGCCCGAATTTCTTCGGAAATGTTGTCTTCCAAAGCTGGAATAGTTGCTGGCTTATTTCTGTAGACTTTAGACTAGACGTAGCCCCACAAAAAATAGTCTAAAGGCGTTAAATCGCATGATCTTGGTGGCCAACTTACGGGTCCATTTCTTGAGATGAATTGTTGTCCGAAGTTTTCCCTCAAAATGGCCATAGAATCGCGAGCTGTGTGGCATGTAGCGCCATCTTGTTGAAACCACATGTCAACCAAGTTCAGTTCTTCCATTTCCATGTCTGAAATCCCACGTGATCTGTCAAATACTAATGCATGAAAATCCTAACCTCAAAAAAATCACCCGTTACTTTGTAGAACATTTGCTTTCGCAATAAATTTATCACAGCAATATACATACATATACATAATATGTATAAACATATACATAATATTGCTATGATCCCTTAGAAGTATAGTCTTAACTTCTTAACGGCCAACGCAGAGTATTTTCAACCAAAAGAAATTTATTCATTAAAATCACCACTCAGAAGTCGAAGTATAACTTCAATAATGCACAAGCATACAAACATATTTATGCGCACACATGTGAATATGTCACCAACCAAAAATTGAAACATTGTTCTACGAAAACAAAAACAACAACAGCATCAGCATGGCAACATTGTGTTGTTGGTAGAAAAGCCGAGCTGTGCCGAAAGAAACGAACAAACAATCGCCGATTGTCACCGCTTCGCTTGCTGCTCGCACATCTTTGCAGACAAGGTTGCGTTACATTCATATGGATGGAGCGAGGTTGCGCAACTTTGCGTTACTTTTATATGGAAGGTTGCGCAACCAAAATTTATCGCAACCTTTTCCGGCGTCGTATAAGAAGTATAACTTCAAAAACAAAATAATTCAGTGTCGCAACTGCCAAATATACGGGCACGGCGAACGTGGATGCTTTGTGAAACCAAATTGCGCGAACTGCGCTGGAAAACACAAAACATCGGACTGCACCTCTACGGAAAGAGTGCGATGCGCAAACTGCAATAGCAATCACAAATCAAATGACGCAACGTGTCCAAATCGGGCTATGTATTTACGCATCAAAGAGAAGTATAATAATTCTCCAGCACCTCATTCTCGGCCTTTACAAAAAGCGCCTATGCAAGCAAAGCCAGATTTTTCTCTTTCACAATTTCCACCTCTCTCTGGGGAGCGTTAATTAAATAAATGTAATAACGCGTGCTATTCGCTCAGTGGTCAATTTTATTCTATTTGTTCTTTTTCAAACTACATCTATTTATACTTATGCTAGTACCGACGCGCAGGTCAGTTGTTTTTCAAATCTTATGTGTACCTATTCTACTTCTAACAAAGGAATGGAAATATTAATGGTTTTGGGACTATTTGTATTTACTTCTAACAAAGGAATGGAAATATTAATGGTTTTGGGATCATTTGTATTTACATTCTTATTGTTCTTATTTTTACTGATAATGAAAAGTATTTGTACACATGTGTGACTATCTACAACTAGTACTTATAACTATACATAAATATTTATGTTGTCTTAGCTGCACTTAGGTTGTAAACGATGTATCTGTAAACATGTACATATACATATAACTAAATACATGTGTACGTATAACTGTCTATAACTATCCCCTCCCTTAAACAGATGCGTCCCGAATCTGCTTTAGGTTGCTTTCGATAGTTTTTATCGTCAGGTCAAAATGCTCATTTGTAAAAAGGTTACTTGGCTGCGATGGGTTTGAAAATGTGCTGATTACTGTATCTGATCTTTTACATTTTAGGTACACAATTATGGTTGTTATTAATGTACCTGTTATTGAAATGAGGACATACCAATATATATTTCGTTTTGATGCATCTTCACTAAATTTTTCTATCTTCTGTAGGTTTTGTATGTGTATTTGATGCAGGTAAGGTAGCGTTGGGATAGTGGCATGCTCGGAGATATTCAATTTGAAGCGGTTCGTTAATTCAGGTACCATATATGGACTTTTTTCGCTCACCGGGTACTTTGTATTATTTATTAAAATATCGTTGTCGTACATTATTAAGAATGTCCCCATCAATTCATTCGTTTGGTTTCCTTCCGTTAAGATTATATTCTGGTTGTTGACTAACAGAATGTTTTCGTCGATTTGGATGACAGGAGGTACATGGTATGTTGTAGTTGTCTTGCAGGTTGCCGAAATGTTGTTTAGAATTTGGTACATGCAGGAATCAAATGTATCATTTTGACAGAAAGGGATAGTTACAGTTTCCTTGCAGTTATAAAGCGGACTACGGTATTTCCCGTATTTAGCATCATATTTATTTCTTAAATCTAATATCGTGTAATTGTATACTACCGGAAAAATTTCTATTAATGGGCAAACAGAGTACACTTTTGGTATTCTTACCAAATATTTTAATATATCATTATTAGAGTAGATCTTAACATTTCCAACAGCCATAAGGGCACTTATACCTAGTTGGTAATTTTCTTGATTTAATACTTTCTTAATTTCGTTATCTGATAAAATTACATTATTTACTATATTTAATTTAGCGAGCGTAACTGAATAGACAACATTAGTGAGAAGCGAGATTACTCTTTGATTACGAACAGCTATTATCTGAAATAAGTCAGGATACATTTTATTTTCTACTTTCTCGTAATGATTGTATTTGAGTTTATTAATTTGAGAAGTTAACTCGTTTATCTTATTTACTAAATCAGCATTTATCTCTATCTGCTGGTTTTCAGCTTCTATTAGCCTTGTTTGCCTTTCTCCTAATATCTCGAAATCACTGTGATCCGGAGTGCCAGCAACAAATTTCAATGCAGAACCTAAAAAATTTATTGATCTAGTTTTTCTACTGCGAAAGCTCAGTGCATTAATGAGGCGAAGCATCTCGTTGGCATCGGCCTCCAAGGATTCCTTTTTCTCTTGGTTTTCGAAAAGCTTTTTAAGGTTGGATACGTCAAGGGCCACTTCCTCAAATTCGGTTATGTTTATGGTATGTACAAGATATATGTAGGTGTCATAAATAGCTACTTCTCCTTTCTGAAATGGGATATACCTGGAGTGGCTGTAATCCAAAATCTTGGCCTGGATGGTGACCATATATTGAGGAGCCTGTAAAAATCAGATATTTAGCGAATGTTGTCTTTATGTACTTCTTTTCCATCTACTAGGACAGTTGAACCTAAATCCTGTTGTACTGTTCTTTCAGCATATCTATTGGTTACTTTAGTACCTCTTCGTTTGTCTAACTTAATATAAATTTTTTGACCTGGGAAGAATTTTCTATCCTTCCGATTCATATTATGAATCTCATTTTGTTGGTTCTGAACTTTTAGTAAAAGCTCTCGAATTCTCTCTTTCTCAGCTGTTGGTAAGGAAAATATAATATCTATCGGCCTTCGTTGGATCGTTGAATGGATTGAGTTGTTATATTTTGTAACTGCTACCTGCATTAACTCTTTTATGTCCGTAAGTCCATTTTCCTGTTTTACTGTTCTAGCAATTTCGCTAAGAGTAGAGTGAAATCTCTCAACTTGGCCATTTGTACTGCTATGCATTGCAGGTGCTGTGAAGTGCGTCATATCAAAATTGTCTCGAATGACTGACTTTATTGTTTGAGAGCAAAATGTTGCTTCATTATCTGTGACTAAAATTTTTGGGCTTTTGAAAAATCCTAATATCCTAATTATTGGTACTTTTAAATCTACAATTGAACGAGAATCTATGGGTTCAATAAATGCAAACTTTGAAAATTTATCCAAGCACGTCAAAAAATATTGGCCATTTGTACTATATATATCTATGTGCAGGATTTCCCCAGGGTAAGTGGGTATTGGGGTTGATTTCATAATCTGCTTTTTAGGGTGTCTAACATATTTACTTTTCGAGCAAATGCTACAATTTTTCGCAAAGTCTGTTATCTTTTTTCTCATTCTAGGAAAAAAATATTCACTAATTAATTGGAGAATATTTTCTCCAGCGGCTCGATGAGCGCGATTATGTTCTGTAGCGATTGCTTCAATTTGATCACTTTCGTTTGGTATGTCCATAACCAAGTTTTCTGTGTGTTTGAAGCGAACCGATGGAAATAGTTCCACAATCTCATTTTGTATTTTTCCTAGCACAGTGAGTGGGCAATGAATACCATTAACAACATCTGCATTAATAGCATCTTTTAGTAAATGATATAGGGACTGAATGTCGCTAAATTGAATATCGTGGCGCTTATATCCAGGAAACGGAGAAGTTACTACACGGTCAGAAGTTTGCGCTTCTGATAAAACAATTTGATTTCTAAAACTATTGATAGTTGTTGGTACGGTCTGAATAAACTGGGTAAAAGAAAGCTCGCTGTTTGTGCAGCATTGTGTACTGTACTGATCGTTATTATCGCTTTGATTCATGTGTTGAATGTACTGCCGCGAAAGGGCATCTGCTACCACATTTCCAGTACCTGGTTTGTAATGGAATTTGGGCGCAAATTCTTCTACAAAACTTCTCCAACGTTTTAGTTTTGTATTGGGGTTACGGTCCGAAATGGAAAATGTTAGCGGCTGATGGTCTGTAAATATGTTAAGGTTGTTAACGCCGTACAAATAATTTCGTAAATTCTGCAACGACCAAACAATCGCAAGCATTTCTCTTTCATTAGTAGCATAGTTTTGCTCTGCAGAAGATAGTGTGCGGGATATAAAAGTTATAGGTCTTTTCTCCTGCGATAGTACAGCTCCGATTGCTACAGAAGAAGCGTCGGTGGTTAAATCAAAAGGTTCACTAAAATCTGGAAAGCGAAGAGTAACATCTTCAGATGCAAGGATTTCTTTTAGTTTATTAAACGCCTTTTGAGCCTCCTTTGTCAATGTTATTTGTTTACTACTTGAATGCTTCGTGTTTATATGGCCGTTTTCTCCCCTTAATATTTCCGTTAGCGGCTTTGCAATTTTCGCATAATCTCGAATAAATCTCCTATAATATCCTGACAGTCCTAAAAAGGAGCGTAATGCCCGAAGAGTTTTGGGTTCGTCAAATTTTAGTATGGCAAGTGTTTTATCGTCAGCTGTCTTAAGGCCATTCTCGGAAACTACAAAACCAAGGAACTCTACGCTAGTTCTGAAAAATTTGCATTTTTCCAATGCTATTCTCATATTAGCATCCAGCAGTTTTTTAATGATACTCTCTATATCGTATATGTGAGTCTCAATATCGGGAGAGAAAATTATTACGTCATCAATGTAAACATGACAACGTGCCCCGATGTCTTCTCTCAATATGTCGTCTATCGCTCTCTGAAAAATACTAGGAGCATTTTTCAACCCAAAAGGTAACCTGCAAAATTCATACTTGCCGTTATTCACGGAGAAGGCTGTTTTCTCTCGATCCTTTTCAGCAAGAAAAATTTGGTGAAATCCCGACTTTAGATCGATCGTTGTAAAATACTTTGATTTTCCAAGATTCGTCAGAATCACATTTGTGTCAGGAATTGGATACCGGTCAGGAATAGTTTTTTCATTTAATTTGCGAAAATCTATTACCATCCGTAGCTTTTTGCTACCTGTCTCATCAATTCCTTTTTTGTCTACAACCCATACTGGGTTGTTATATGGAGAGCGACTCTTGCGTATGATTTTGTTAGCGAGAAGTGACTCGACTTCGGAATTTACAAATTTTGTTGCAGACATTTGATAAGGATAAGATTTCGAATAAATAGGTTCGCTAGTTGTTGTTTTGATTGTTGCCACTACTTTAGTGTTATACGGTAAAGCTTCTTCTGGGTCTGCAAATACTTTTTCATATGATTTCAACATATTTTGAAACTTTAGGTTTGCCCTGGGCGGAACATTTTCGACAATAGGTTGCAATGTATTAATTTGAACACATTCCAAAAAACTTATCTGTTCCCTGCCATTGTTAAAGTTCAAATATCCTGCATCTGTATTTAAAACTCCGCCAATTTGCCTAAGGAAATCAAATCCTATAATTCCATCAAAACTTTCTAGATCCTTTAAAATATAGAATTCTGTTATTGTACCAAATACTTCTATCAAACATTTTTCGAAAATAGTTGTGGTACCATTAATGGATGATAAACTGAAAGGTTTTTCCAGTTTTTTGATTGACGTTAGAAATTCATGATTAAATACATAATTTTTCGCAGTTCCCGTGTCAATAAGTAATTTAAGTTCTTTCCCATTACGTATTTTAATTAACACATACGGCAATTGAGAATTGTTATTTAAAAATTTAGTGCGGCTATCCTTGGAAGTATTCTTCATTCCTTCACTTTCATATATTTGATAATGATTCACATGCTGACCACAATTATTTTGTCTATTATTATTACTATTATTATTGCTCTGTCTTTGGGGATTTCCTGATCTTGTTCTATAGTTAGAACGATTGAAATTTATTAAACGCGTTTGCTGCCTATTATTATGCGTGTTGTTTAGCCGAGAAAAGCTGGGATCAACATCCATAGGCTCTGGTTGTGGTTGTGACAAGACTGTCCTTTCATGATTATGTGCCGTGCGATATTGAGGATGAGACATTCAGTAAGAACCACTGTTTCTATTTGCGAATGCGTTAGCAAATGTGTAGCGTTGTTGATTCATTTCTAGTTCTTGTGCTAAGGCTAAAGCGGTTGATAAATCTGCCGGGCGACTTGAAAACAAAATATCATTAAAGGGTCGATTTAACCCTGAAATGAAAACACGTAAGACATCATTCCTATACTTCTCATTAAGAAGTTTCAAGGCTTCTCTGTCCCCGTTATATTGCATAACTGCTTTATTTGTAAGAAGTGTCAGATGCTTCTCGACTGAATCGTAATAGTCCGTAATGGATTGTCTTCCCTGTCGCAAAGTGGAGAGTTCTTGCTCTAAAAGATATAGCGGTCTTTTGTCCTAGTATGTTTGGTCAAGCCTTGCTATTATAGCATCAAAATTCAGGGGCGTACTAAATGATGATAACATGGTATCCGCCGCTCCTGTTATTTTATTTCGTATTATAGCTATGGCTTGATAATACCTATTTGAGCCTAAGTATTTTTCATAAGGCTTCATAGCTGCTTTTGCAGACTGTCGCCATGATGGATATCGAACCGACTCACCGGAAAACTCGGGTACAGTCTTCACAACATCGAGTCCAATATCGCATTGGATATTTGTATCTATCTCTATGTCCTCGTACCTCAAAACTTTTGGTGGAGCAACATTTAAATTCAACGCGTCAACATTAGCTTGAACCTGCCTAATCTGTTCAGATACGCGCTGTTCCAGCTGATTCGCTACAGCTGTAGTGATTTGAGTAACCAAATCGGTAATGGCTTCTGCGGTTAACGACATTTTACACCTATTTTTTCGCTTGTCACAAATGTTGTTTATTTTCACAAAATTTGGCAAAATTGGATCTTATTCCTAGCGTACAATTTCAATTCTCTTAGATACTAGTTACGCTTACATTAAATACAGCTTCATGTCCCGTTGTGGAGTTGTTCACTTTTTTTCCTTCCCGATTGTCCTTGGGATTGTTGACCTATGTTTTTCCGATGCACGACTTTTCCTCTTCACTTGATTTTTTTTTTTTTTTGGGTGTTTTTCTGCTGTTCTATTATCCTGACATAAGGATTTTGGGAACAGACTTACAAAAACTCGTTGGGCGCCAATTAAATAAATGTAGTAACGCGTGCTATTCGCTCAGTGGTCAATTTTATTCTATTTGTTCTTTTTCAAACTACATCTATTTATACTTATGCTAGTACCGACGCGCAGGTCAGTTGTTTTTCAAATCTTATGTGTACCTATTCTACTTCTAACAAAGGAATGGAAATATTAATGGTTTTGGGACTATTTGTATTTACTTCTAACAAAGGAATGGAAATATTAATGGTTTTGGGATCATTTGTATTTACATTCTTATTGTTCTTATTTTTACTGATAATGAAAAGTATTTGTACACATGTGTGACTATCTACAACTAGTACTTATAACTATACATAAATATTTATGTTGTCTTAGCTGCACTTAGGTTGTAAACGATGTATCTGTAAACATGTACATATACATATAACTAAATACATGTGTACGTATAACTGTCTATAACTCGTTCAATGATCGCTGCTGGAACAACAACAACACCGCAGAATTGGCGCTCACCTTGTAGTGCAACATCAGATAATACAAATAACAATAGCCTCTTTACTGAAAAAGAGATCACTGATCTAACTTTTGAGCTTATACTAAAGTTAAGAGAATGTAAAACTAAATACGATCAATTTAATACAATTGCACAATTAGCAATTAGGTTTCTGTATTCTACTCCTAAGTAATGAATACATCTAAGTTGAGAGTAATATTTTGGAACTGCCGTAGCATCCGCAATAAATTTATGGAACTATTTAATTATTTAGTTAAAAACGATATTGAAATTTGTATGCTCTCTGAAACGTGGCTAAAGCACTCAGACAAACTTTATCACCCTAGTTATGTTTGTGTACGTAAGGACAGAGAAATGAGGGAAGGTGGCGGTGTTGCCATATTAGTTAAGAAATCTATTATCTTTACTGTAGTACTTAATATAAATACCGAAGTAGTGGAAAGTATCGGAATTGAAATTATTTCATCAGAAAACAAAAAAGTTAAACTTTTCAGCTCTTACTTTCCCGGGGGTACTAATACCCAAGAACTTAAAAATAAATATAAAAAAGATTTGAGAAAACTCTTCGGAGTCAACGGATATTTCATCCATTGTGGGGATTTTAACAGCAAGCACCGGGATTGGGGATGCTCGAGAGCAAACGCATGGGGGAATATTCTACACGAATTCACAACATTCTTTCCAAAAGCAGTATCATATTCACAATACCCTACGTATGTACCATCGTCCATCGAATATAGATTTGGTACTATCAAACATTTCCAGCCATTTAACACAACCAACAGCGCTAAATGAATTCTTTTCTGATCATTTGCCTGTTAAGTTTGTTCTTAATTTAAGTTTCACGCAGCTTGAAAATCTTGAAATTGACTACAATAAAACGAATTGGAAAGTTTATCGTCGCTCCATCAGAAATGCTCTGCTTAGTCTACCTACAAATCTCCAACAAGTTAATTGATCTGAGGAAGTTGATAAAAATATAGAAACCTTTTATGACAGCATAAATATCGCAATTCGAAGTTCTGTACCTTTTAAGAAAGCCCAGAAAACTTACTTAAAACTACCTGGTTTTATATTAAACCTAATAAAAATTAGAAATTACCACCGTAGGCAATGGTGTAGATACAGACAACGTTACAATCATGAATTATCGGGTTTATACTCCACAAAAATTCGTAATGAAATCTTCAAATTCAGAAATGAATCTTGGAAAGGAAAGCTTAGCTCACTTGAAAGTAGAAGTAAGCCCTTCTGGAACATCTGCAAAATACTACGCAAAAAACATACACAAATCCCTCCTTTACATAATCAGGATAAAATCATTGTTAACAATAATGAAAAAGCTAACCTCTTCGCTTATAAATTCTCTGAAAATCATAAAGTATCAACTCAACTTAGCACACCAATGCAGGAAAATTTGGTTACCACAACATTAACCCAACTTACTTCGTCACCATTAGACACTCCTGAGTCTGAATTTGTAGACGAAAAATATGTTGAAGATTTAATTCGTAGAGCCCCACTAAGAAAATCAGCAGGTCATGATGATATTAAAAATATTATGTTAAGATATCTGCCTACTGAAGCCATACTGTATTTCACGTTTATAATAAACTCTTGTCTAAAATTGCAATATTTTCCTCGAACCTGGAAGACGGCAAAAATCATACCAATCCGAAAGCCTGGTAAACCAATTAATATTACGGATAGTTATCGACCAATTAGTCTTCTAAGTAGCCTTAGCAAAATTTTTGAAAAAGTTATTCAACAAAAAATGTCTCTATTTATAAATCTTAATCAAATGTTACCAAATGAACAATTTGGATTTAGGCAGTTTCACAGTACAACGCACCAGATTAAACGTATCTCTAATCATGTAAAGTCAAACTTCGAAAACAAAAAGTCAACTGGTCTAATATTACTGGACGTTGAAAAAGCATTTGACACAGTGTGGCATAATGGTCTTATACATAAATTAGTTAATTTTCACTTTCCATTGCATCTTGTAAAAATAATTCAAATTTTTGACCAATCGCTATTTTTGTGTGTGTTTAAATAATGAATACTCCGACATGATCCAACTACCGGCTGGAGTTCCGCAGGGATCAGTACTTGGGCCCTTGTTGTATACACTATACTGTTCAGATTTCCCAAGAGTTGAAAATTGTCATTATGCTATGTATGCCGACGACACTGCAATTTTCTATTCGCATGAGTTTGGCAATGACATAGTAACTAAGTTACAGGGTGCACTATTCAACATTTCAAACTACATGAAAAGATGGAAAATTAGAATTAACGCTAGTAAAACACAAGCTATCTTTTTCACTAGAAAAAGGAGTCCTTGCTATTTACCAAGCTCAAGGCTCAAACTGGAAAATCACGAATTACCTTGGGCCAGCTCTGTGAAATATCTTGGTGTCACTTTTGATAAAAAACTTACATATAGTGAACATATAAAACACATACAAGAGAAAGTCAACATAGCTATAAAAATGCTGTACCCTTTGATTAATAGAAAGTCTAGTATGAGCAAAGAAAACAAATTTGTAATCTATAAAACAGTTTTCCAATCCATAATTTTATATGCTTGCCCTGCATGGGGCACAGCCGCTGCGTCGCATTTAAAAAAACTGCAAATAAGTCAAAATAAAATCCTTAAAATGATGCTTGGTCTTCCTTGGGATTTCTCTACCATAAGACTTCATAATCATTCCAACATCAAATTAATATCAGAACAAATTCAAGTATTGACTGACAGATTCGTGATACGTTGGCTTTCTCTGACAATATATTAGTATCTAATCTACATCAATAATAATTTAGTATTTTCACCATTTAGTCGAACAATACAAACTAGTTTGTAAGATTTATAGCAGAGGTTTTTATATAGTAGTACTTTCCTCTGAAATACCCTTTATAGAATAAATAAAATCTGTGATAACAAAAAGAAAAATGTTGTAGAATTAAGGTTTATATACCATATTCTGTGAATTGTACGCTATTTAAGTTTATAATGTGAAATTTTGTTTTCTACTTAATAAAGAATTTGAATTTGAAAAAACCTTCTTTATCTTACCAAAGTTGACAAAAAACCATAACGGCAGTGCATTTGGAAGAATTCCATTATTTTATATTTAGGTATAATGTTGATTTTCTTGTATACGCACATTTATCAATCGATATTGAGTTGCTTCAAATGATTAACTTCACATATTTAAGTTAATTAACCTACTTCACCTTACTAAAGTTGACATAAAGCCATAACGGCAGTGCATTTGGAAGAATTCCATTATCTTATATTTAGGTATAATGTTGATTTTCTTGTATACGCACATTTATCAATCGATATTGAGTTGCTTCAAATGATTAACTTCACATATTTAAGTTAATTAACCTACTTCACCTTACTAAAGTTGACACAAAGCCATAACGGCAGTGCATTTGGAAGAATTCCATTATCTTATATTTAGTTATAAAATCGATTTTCCTGTATATGCACATTTACCAATCGATATTGGGTTGCTTCAAATCATTAACTTCACATATTTAAGTTAATTAACCTTCTTAATCTTACTAAATTTGACATAAAGAATAACGGCAGTGTATTTGGAAGAATTCCATTATCTTATGTTTAGTTATAAAATCGATTTTCTTGTGTACACATATTTATCAATCGATGTTGAGTTGCTTCAAATCATTAACTTCACATATTTAAGGTCATTAACCTTCTTCATCTTACTAAATTTGACATAAAGTCATAACGGCAGTGCATTTGGAAGAATTCCATTTTCTTATAAAGGGTGATTTTTTAAGAGCTTGATAACTTTTTTAAAAAAAAAAACGCATAAAATTTGCAAAATCTCATCGGTTCTTTATTTGAAACGTTAGATTGGTTCATGACATTTACTTTTTGAAGATAATTTCATTTAAATGTTGACCGCGGCTGCGTCTTAGGTGGTCCATTCGGAAAGTCCAATTTTGGGCAACTTTTTCGAGCATTTCGGCCGGAATAGCCCGAATTTCTTCGGAAATGTTGTCTTCCAAAGCTGGAATAGTTGCTGGCTTATTTCTGTAGACTTTAGACTTGACGTAGCCCCACAAAAAATAGTCTAAAGGCGTTAAATCGCATGATCTTGGTGGCCAACTTACGGGTCCATTTCTTGAGATGAATTGTTGTCCGAAGTTTTCCCTCAAAATGGCCATAGAATCGCGAGCTGTGTGGCATGTAGCGCCATCTTGTTGAAACCACATGTCAACCAAGTTCAGTTCTTCCATTTTTGGCAACAAAAAGTTTGTTAGCATCGAACGATAGCGATCGCCATTCACCGTAACGTTGCGTCCAACAGCATCTTTGAAAAAATACGGTCCAATGATTCCACCAGCGTACAAACCACACCAAACAGTGCATTTTTCGGGATGCATGGGCAGTTCTTGAACGGCTTCTGGTTGCTCTTCACCCCAAATGCGGCAATTTTGCTTATTTACGTAGCTATTCAACCAGAAATGAGCCTCATCGCTGAACAAAATTTGTCGATAAAAAAGCGGATTTTCATATTTCGAACCGAACACTGATTTTGGTAATAAAATTCAATGATTTGCAAGCGTTGCTCGTTAGTAAGTCTATTCATGATGAAATGTCAAAGCATACTGAGCATTTTTCTCTTTGACACCATGTCTGAAATCCCACGTGATCTGTCAAATACTAATGCATGAAAATCCTAACCTCAAAAAAATCACCCGTTATTTAGTTATAAAATCGATTTTCCTGTATATGCACATTTACCAATCGATATTGGGTTGCTTCAAATAATAAACTTCACATATTTAAGTTAACTAACCTTCTTCATCTTACTTAAGATGACAGAAAGCCATAACGGCAGTGTATTTGGAAGAATTCCATAATCTTATATTTATTTATAAAATCGATTTTCATGTATACGCATCGACATTGAGGTGCTTCAAATCATTAACTTCACATATTTAAGTTAATTAACCTTCTTCATCTTACTAAAGTTGACATAAAGCCATAACGGCAGTGTATTTGGAAGAATTCCATAATCGTATATTTAGTTATAAAATCGATTTTCATGTATACGCATCGACATTGAGGTGCTTCAAATCATTAACTTCACATATTTAAGTTAATTCACCTTCTTAATCTTACTAAAGTTGACATAAAGCCATAACGGCAGTGCATTTGGAAGAATTCCATTATCGTATATTTAGGTATAAATCGATTTTCTTGTATATGCACATTTATCAATCGATATTGAGTAGCTTCAAATCATTAGCTTCACATATTTAAGTTAATTAACCTTATTCATCTTACTAAAGTTGACACAAAGCCATAACGGCAGTGCATTTGGAAGAACTCCATAATCTTATATTTAGATATAAAATCAATTTTCTTGTATACGCCCATTTATCAATCGATATTGAGTTGCTTCAAATCATTAGCTTCACATATTTAAGTTAATTAACCTTCTTCATCTTACTAAAGTTGACATAAAGCCATAACGGCAGTGCATTTGGAAGAATTCCATAATCTTATATTTAGTTATAAAATCGATTTTCTTGTATACACATATTTATCAATCGATATTGAGTTGCTTCAAATCATTAACTTCACATATTTAAGTTAATTAACCTTCTTCATCTTACTAAAGTTGACATAAAGCCATAACGGCAGTGCATTTGGAAGAATTCCATTATCTTATATTTAGTTATAAAATCGATTTTCTTGTATACACATATTTATCAATCGATATTGAGTTGCTTCAAATCATTAACTTCACATATTTAAGTTAATTAACCTTCTTCATCTTACTAAAGTTGACATAAAGCCATAACGGCAGTGCATTTGGAAGAATTCCATTATCTTATATTTAGGTATAAAATCGATTTTCTTGTATACACATATTTATCAATCGATATTGAGTTGCTTCAAATCATTAACTTCACATATTTAAGTTAATTAACCTTCTTCATCTTACTAAAGTTGACATAAAGCCATAACGGCAGTGCATTTGGAAGAATTCCATTATCTTATATTTAGGTATAAAATCGATTTTCTTGTATATGCACATTTATCAATCGATATTGAGTTGCTTCAAATCATTAACTTCACATATTTAAGTTAATTAACCTTCTTCATCTTACTAAAGTTGACATAAAGCCATAACGGCAGTGCATTTGGAAGAATTCCATTATCTTATATTTAGGTATAAAATCGATTTTCTTGTATACGCCCATTTATCAATCGATATTGAGTTGCTTCAAATCATTAGCTTCACATATTTAAGTTAATTAACCTTCTTCATCTTACTAAAGTTGACATAAAGCCATAACGGCAGTGCATTTGGAAGAATTCCATTAACTTATATTTAGGTATAAAATCGACTTTCTTGTATACGCCTATTTATCAATCGATATTGAGTTGCTTCAAATCATTAACTTCACATATTTAAGTTAATTAACCTTCTTCATCTTACTAAAGTTGACATAAAGCCATAACGGCAGTGCATTTGGAAGAATTCCATAATCTTATATTTAGGTATAAAATCGATTTTCTTGTATATGCACATTTATCAATCGATATTGAGTTGCTTCAAATCATTAACTTCACATATTTAAGTTAATTAACCTTCTTCATCTTACTAAAGTTGACATAAAGCCATAACGGCAGTGCATTTGGAAGAATTCCATTATCTTATATTTAGGTATAAAGTCGATTTTCTTGTATACGCACATTTATCAATCGATATTGAGTTGCTTCAAATCATTAACTTCACATATTTAAGTTAATTAACCTTCTTCATCTTACTAAAGTTGACATAAAGCATAACGGCAGTGCATTTGGAAGAATTCCATTATCTTATATTTAGATATAAAATCAATTTTCTTGTATATGCACATTTATCAATCGATATTGAGTTGCTTCAAATCATTAACTTCACATATTTAAGTTAATTAACCTTCTTCATCTTACTAAAGTTGCCATGAAGCCATAACGACAGTGCATTGGGAAGAATTCCATTTACTTATATTTAGGTATAAAATCGATTTTCTTGTATACACATATTTATCAATCGATATTGAGTTCTTCAAATCATTAGCTTCACATATTTAAGTTAATTAACCTTCTTCATCTTACTAAAGTTGACATAAAGCCATAACGGCAGTGCATTTGGAAGAATTCCATTAACTTAAATTTAGGTATAAAATCGATTTTCGGGTATATGCACATTTATCAATCGATATTGAGTTGCTTCAAATCATTAGCTTCACATATTTAAGTTAATTAACCTTCTTCATCTTACTAAAGTTGACATAAAGCCATAACGGCAGTGCATTTGGAAGAATTCCATTATCTTATATTTAGGTATAAAATCCGTTTTCTTGTATGCGCACATTTATCAATCGATATTGAGTTGCTTCAAATCATTAACTTCACATATTTAAGTTAATTAACCTTCGTCATCTTACTAAAGTAGACATAAAGCATAACGGCAATGCATTTGGAAGAATTCCATAATCTTATATTTAGATATAAAATCGACTTTCTTGTATATGCACATTTACCAATCGATATTGAGTTGCTTCAAATCATTAACTTCACATATTTAAGTTAATTAACCTTCTTCATCTTACTAAAGTTGACATAAAGCCATAACGGCAGTGCATTTGGAAGAATTCCATTATCTTATATTTAGGTATAAAATCGATTTTCTTGTGTACACATATTTATCAATCGATATTGAGTTGCTTCAAATCATTAACTTCACATATTTAAGTTAATTAACCTTCTTCATCTTACTAAAGTTGACATAAAACCATAACGGCAGTGCATTTGGAAGAATTCCATTATTTTATATTTAGGAATAAAATCGATTTTCTTGTGTACACATATTTATCAATCGATATTGAGTTGCTGCAAATCATTAACTTCACATATTTAAGTTAATTAACCTTCTTCATCTTACTAAAGTTGACATAAAGCCATAACGGCAGTGCATTTGGAAGAATTCCATTATCTTATATTTAGGTATAAAATCGATTTTCTTGTATACACATATTTATCAATCGATATTGAGTTGCTGCAAATCATTAACTTCACATATTTAAGTTAATTAACCTTCTCCATCTTACTAAAGTTGACATAAAGCCATAACGGCAGTGCATTTGGGAGAATTCCATTAACTTAAATTTAGGTATAAAATCGACTTTCGTGTATATGCACATTTATCGATCGATATTGAGTTGCTTCAAATCATTAGCTTCACATATTTAAGTTAATTAACCTTCTTCATCTTACTAAGGTTGACATAGAGCCATAACGGCAATGCATTTGGAAGAATTTTATAATCTTCTATTTAGGTATAAAATCGATTTTCGGGTATATGCACATTTATCAATCGATATTGGGTTGCTTCAAATCATTAACTTCACATATTTAAGTTAATTAACCTTCTTCATCTTACTAAAGTTGACATAAAGCCATAACGGCAGTGCATTTAAAAGAATTCCATTACCTTATATTTAGGTATAAAATCGATTTCTTTGTATATGCACATTTATCAATCGATATTGAGTTGCTTCAAATAAGAAACTTCACATATTTAAGTTAACTAACCTTCTTCATCTTACTAACGTTGACATAAAGCCATAACGGCAGTGCATTTGGAAGAATTCCATTATCTTATATTTAGGTATAAAGTCGATTTTCTTGTATACGCACATTTATCAATCGATATTGAGTTGCTTCAAATCATTAACTTCACATATTTAAGTTAATTAACCTTCTTCATCTTACTAAAGTTGACATAAAGCCATAACGGCAGTGCATTTGGAAGAATTCCATAATCTTATATTTAGGTATAAAATCGATTTTCTTGTATATGCACATTTATCAATCGATATTGAGTTGCTTCAAATCATTAACTTCACATATTTAAGTTAATTAACCTTCTTCATCTTACTAAAGTTGACATAAAGCCATAACGGCAGTGCATTTGGAAGAATTCCATAATCTTATATTTAGGTATAAAATCGATTTTCTTGTATATGCACATTTATCAATCGATATTGAGTTGCTTCAAATCATTAACTTCAAATATTTAAGTTAATTAACCTTCTTCATCTTACTAAAGTTGACATAAAGCCATAACGGCAGTGCATTTGGAAGAATTCCATTATCTTATATTTAGGTATAAAGTCGATTTTCTTGTATACGCCCATTTATCAATCGATATTGAGTTGCTTCAAATCATTAGCTTCACATATTTAAGTTAATTAACCTTCTTCATCTTACTAAAGTTGACATAAAGCCATAACGGCAGTGCATTTGGAAGAATTCCATAATCTTATATTTAGGTATAAAATCGATTTTCTTGTATATGCACATTTATCAATCGATATTGAGTTGCTTCAAATCATTAACTTCACATATTTAAGTTAATTAACCTTCTTCATCTTACTAAAGTTGACATAAAGCCATAACGGCAGTGCATTTGGTAGAATTCCATAATCTTATATTTAGGTATAAAATCGATTTTTTTGTATATGCGCATTTATCAATCGATATTGAGTTGCTTCAAATCATTAGCTTCACATATTTAAGTTAATTAACCTTCTTCATCTTACTAAAGTTGACATAAAGCCATAACGGCAGTGCATTTGGAAGAATTCCATTATCTTATATTTAGGTATAAAGTCGATTTTCTTGTATACGCACATATATCAATCGATGTTGAGTTGCCTCAAATCATTAACTTCACATATTTAAGTTAATTAACCTTCTTCATTATACTAAAGTTGACATAAAGCCATAACGGTAGTGTATTTGGAAGAATTCCATTATCTTATATTTAGATATAAAATCGATTTTCTTGTATATGCACATTTACCAATCGATATTGAGTTGCTTCAAATCATTAACTTCACATATTTAAGTTAATTAACCTTCTTCATCTTACTAAAGTTGACATAAAGCCATAACGGCAGTGCATTTGGAAGAATTCCATAACCTTATATTTAGGTATAAAATCGATTTTCTTGTATACACATATTTATCAATCGATATTGAGTTGCTTCAAATCATTAACTTCACATATTTAAGTTAATTAACCTTCTTCATCTTACTAAAGTTGACATAAAGCCATAACGGCAGTGCATTTGGAAGAATTCCATTATCTTATATTTAGATATAAAATCAATTTTCTTGTATATGCACATTTATCAATCGATATTGAGTTGCTTCAAATCATTAACTTCACATATTTAAGTTAACTAACCTTCTTCATCTTACTAAAGTAGACATAAAGCCATAACGGCAGTGCATTTGGAAGAATTCCATAATCTTATATTTAGGTATAAAATCGTTTTTCTTGTATACGCTTATTTATCAATCGATATTGAGTTGCTTCAAATCATTAACTTCACATATTTAAGTTAACTAACCTTTTCTTCTTACTAAAATTGACACAAAGCCATAACGGCAGTGCATTGGGAAGAATTCCATTAACTTATATTTAGGTATAAAATCGATTTTCGGGTATATGCACATTTATCAATCGATATTGAGTTGCTTCAAATCATTAACTTCACATATTTAAGTTAATTAACCTTCTTCATCTTACTAAAGTTGACATAAAGCCATAACGGCAGTGCATTTGGAAGAATTCCATTATCTTATATTTAGGTATAAATCGATTTTCTTGTATACGCCCATTTATCAATCGATATTGAGTTGCTTCAAATCATTAACTTCACATATTTAAGTTAATTAACCTTCTTCATCTTACTAAAGTTGACATAAAGCCATAACGGCAGTGCATTTGGAAGAATTCCATAATCTTATATTTAGGTATAAAATCGATTTTCTTGTATATGCACATTTATCAATCGATATTGAGTTGCTTCAAATCATTAGCTTCACATATTTAAGTTAATTAACCTTCTTCATCTTACTAAAGTTGACATAAAGCCATAACGGCAGTGCATTTGGAAGAATTCCATAATCTTATATTTAGGTATAAAATCGATTTTCTTGTATATGCACATTTACCAATCGATATTGAGTTGCTTCAAATCATTAACTTCACATATTTAAGTTAATTAACCTTCTTCATCTTACTAAAGTTGACATAAAGCCATAACGGCAGTGCATTTGGAAGAATTCCATAATCTTATATTTAGGTATAAAATCGATTTTCTTGTATATACATATTTATCAAGCGATATTGAGTTGCTTCAAATCATTAACTTCAAATATTTAAGTTAATTAACCTTCTTCATCTTACTAAAGTTGACATAAAGCCATAACGGCTGTGCATTTGGAAGAAAACCAAAATCTTATATTTAGGTATAAAATCGATTTTCTTGTATATACTCATTTATCAAGCGATATTGAGTTGCTTCAAATCATTAACTTCAAATATTTAAGTTAATTAACCTTCTTCATCTTACTAAAGTTGACATAAAGCCATAACGGCAGTGCATTTGGAAAAATTCCATAATCTTATATTTAGGTATAAAATCGATTTTATTGTAAACACATATTTAGCAAACGATATTGAGTTGCTTCAAATCATTAACTTCAAATATTTAAGTGAATTAACCTTCTTCATCTTACTAAAGTTGACATAAAGCCATAACGGTAGTGCATTTGGAAGAATTCCATAATCTTATATTTAGGTTTAAAATCGATTTTATCAAGCGAAATTGAGTTACTTTAAATCATTAAATTCAAATATTTAAGATAATTAACCTTCTTCATCTTACTTAAGTTGACACAAGGCCATAACGGCAGTGCATTTGGAAGAATTCCATAATCTTATATTTAGGTATAAAATCGATTTTCTTGTATATGCACATTTATCAATCGATATTGAGTTGCTTCAAATCATTAACTTCAAATATTTAAGTTAATTAACCTTCTTCATCTTACTAAAGTTGACATAAAGCCATAACGGCAGTGCATTTGGAAGAATTCCATAATCTTATATTTAGGTATAAAATCGATTTTCTTGTATATGCACATTTATCAATCGATATTGAGTTGCTTCAAATCATTAACTTCACATATTTAAGTTAATTAACCTTCTTCATCTTACTAAAGTTGACATAAAGCCATAACGGCAGTGCATTTGGAAGAATTCCATTATCTTATATTTAGATATAAAGTCGATTTTCTTGTATACGCCCATTTATCAATCGATATTGAGTTGCTTCAAATCATTAACTTCACATATTTAAGTTAATTAACCTTCTTCATCTTACTAAAGTTGACATAAAGCCATAACGGCAGTGCATTTGGAAGAATTTCATTATCTTATATTTCGGTACAAAATCGGTTTTCTTGTGTACACATATTTATCAATCGATATTGAGTTGCTTCAAATCATTAACTTCACATATTTAAGTTAATTAACCTTCTTCATCTTACTAAAGTTGACATAAAGCCATAACGGCAGTGCATTTGGAAGAATTCCATAATCTTATATTTAGGTACAAAATGATTTTCTTGTATACACATATTTATCAATCGATATTGAGTTGCTTCAAATCATTAACTTCACATATTTAAGTTAATTAACCTTCTTCATCTTACTAAAGTTGACATAAAGCCATAACGGCAGTGCATTTGGAAGAATTCCATAATCTTATATTTAGGTATAAAATCGATTTTCTTGTATACACATATTTATCAATCGATATTGAGTTGCTTCAAATCATTAACTTCACATATTTAAGTTAATTAACCTTCTTCATCTTACTAAAGTTGACATAAAGCCATAACGGCAGTGCATTTGGAAGAATTCCATAATCTTATATTTAGGTATAAAGTCGTTTTTCTTGTATACGCTTATTTATCAATCGATATTGAGTTGCTTCAAATCATTAACTTCACATATTTAAGTTAATTAACCTTCTTCATCTTACTAAAGTTGACATAAAGCCATAACGGCAGTGCATTTGGAAGAATTCCATTATCTTATATTTAGGTATAAAATCGATTTTCTTGTATACACATATTTATCAATCGATATTGAGTTGCTTCAAATCATTAACTTCACATATTTAAGTAAATTAACCTTCTTCATCTTACTAAAGTTGCCATAAAGCCATAACGGCAATGCATTTGGAAGAATTCCATAATCTTCTATTTAGGTATAAAATCGATTTTCGGGCATATGCACATTTATCAATCGATATTGAGTTGCTTCAAATGATTAACTTCACATATTTAAGTTAACTAACCTTCTTCATCTTACTAAAGTTGACATAAAGCCATAACGGCAGTGCATTTGGAAGAATTCCATTATCTTATATTTAGGTATAAAATCGATTTTCTTGTATATGCACATTTATCAATCGATATTGAGTTGCTTCAAATCATTAACTTCACATATTTAAGTTAATTAACCTTCTTCATCTTACTAAAGTTGACATAAAGCCATAACGGCAGTGCATTTGGAAGAATTCCATAATCTTATATTTAGGTATAAAATCGATTTTCGGGTATATGCACATTTATCAATCGATATTGAGTTGCTTCAAATCATTAACTTCACATATTTAAGTTAATTAACCTTCTTCATCTTACTAAAGTTGACATAAAGCCATAACGGCAGTGCATTTGGAAGAATTCCATAATCTTATATTTAGGTATAAAATCGATTTTCTTGTATATACACATTTATCAATCGATATTGAGTTGCTTCAAATCATTAACTTCACATATTTAAGTTAATTAACTTTCTTCATCTTACTAAAGTTGACATAAAGCCATAACGGCAGTGCATTTGGAAGAATTCCATTATCTTATATTTAGGTATAAAGTCGATTTTCTTGTATACACATATTTATCAATCGATATTGAGGTGTTTCAATTCATTAGCTTCACCTATTTAAGTTAATTCACCTTCTTCATCTTACTAAAGTTGACATAAAGCCTTAGCGGCAGTGCATTTCAATTATCTTATATTTAGGTATAAATCGATTTTCTTGTATATGCACATTTATCAATATTGAGTTGCTTCAAATCATTAACTTCACATATTTAAGTTAATTAACCTTCTTCATCTTACTAAAGCTGACATGAAGCCATAACGGCAGTGTACATGGAAGAATTCCATAATTTTATAATTAGATATAAAGTCGATTTTCTTGTATACGCACATTTATCAATCGATATTGAGTTGCTTCAAATCATTAGCTTCCCATATTTAAGTTAATTAACCTTCTTCATCTTACTAAAGTTGACATAAAGCCATAACGGCAGTGCATTTGGAAGAATTCCTTAATCACATATTTAAGTTAATAAACCTTCTTTATCTTACTAAAGTTGACATAAAGCCATAACGGCAGTGCATTTGGAAAAATTCCATTATCTTATATTTAGTTATAAAATCGATTTTCTTGTATACACATATTTATCAATCCATATTGAGTTGCTTCAAATCATTAACTTCACATATTCTAGTTTATTAACCTACTTCCCCTTACTAAAGTTGACATAAAGCCATAACGGCAGTGCATTTGGAAGAATTCCATAATCTTATATTTAGGTATAAAATCGATTTTCTTGTATACACATATTTATCAATCGATATTGAGTTGCTTCAAATCATTAACTTCACATATTTAAGTTAATTAACCTTCTTAATCTTACTAAAGTTGACATAAAGCCATAACGGCAGTGCATTTGGAAGAATTCCATTATCTTATATTTAGGTATAAAATCGATTTTCTTGTGTACACATATTTATCAATCGATATTGAGTTGCTTCAAATCATTAACTTCACATATTTAAGTTAATTAACCTTCTTCATCTTACTAAAGTTGACATAAAGCCATAACGGCAGTGCATTTGGAAGAATTCCATAATCTTATATTTAGGTATAAAATCGATTTTCTTGTATACACATATTTATCAATCGATATTGAGTTGCTTCAAATCATTAACTTCACATATTTAAGTTAATTAACCTTCTTCATCTTACTAAAGTTGACATAAAGCCATAACGGCAGTGCATTTGGAAGAATTCCATAATCTTATATTTAGGTATAAAATCGATTTTCTTGTAAACACATATTTATCAATCGATATTGAGTTGCTTCAAATCATTAACTTCACATATTTAAGTTAATTAACCTTCTTCATCTTACTAAAGTTGACATAAAGCCATAACGGCAGTGCATTTGGAAGAATTCCATTATCTTATATTTAGGTATAAAATCGATTTTCTTGTATACACATATTTATCAATCGATATTGAGTTGCTTCAAATCATTAACTTCACATATTTAAGTTAATTAACCTTCTTCATCTTACTAAAGTTGATAAAGCCATAACGGCAGTGCATTTGGAAGAATTCCATAATCTTATATTTAGGTATAAAATCGATTTTCTTGTATATGCACCTTTACCAATCGATATTGAGTTGCCTCAAATCATTAACTTCACATATTTAAGTTAATTAACCTTCTTCATCTTACTAAAGTTGACATAAAGCCATAACAACAGTGCATTTGGAAAAATTTCATTAACTTATATTTAGTTATAAAATCGATTTTATTGTATATGCACATTTATCAATCGATATTGGGTTGCTTCAAATCATTAACTTCACATATTTAAGTTAATTAACCTTTTTCATCTTACTAATTTTGACATAAAGCCAAAAGGGCCGTGCATTTGGAAGAATTCCATTAACTTATATTTAGGTATAAAATCGATTTTCTTGTGTACACATATTTATCAATCGATATTGACTTGCTTCAAATCATTAACTTCACATATTTTAGTTAATTAACCTTCTTCATCTTACTAAAGTTGACATAAAGCATAACGGCAGTGCATTTGGAAGAATTCTATTATCTTATATTTAGTTATAAAATCGATTTTCTTGTATACACATATTTATCAATCGATATTGAGTTGCTTCAAATCACATATTTAAGTTAATTAAGCTTCTTCATCTTACTAAAGATGACATAAAGCCATAACGGCAGTGCATTTGGAAGAATTCCATTACCTTATATTTAGGTATAAAATCGATTTTCGCGTATATGCACATTTATCAATCGATATTGAGTTGCTTCAAATCATTAACTTCACATATTTAAGTTAATTAACCTTCTTCATCTTACTAAAGTTGACATAAAGCCATAACGGCAGTGCATTTGGAAGAATTCCATAATCTTATATTTAGGTATAAAGTCGTTTTTCTTGTATACGCTTATTTATCAATCGATTGAGTTCCTTCAAATCACTAACTTCACATATTTACGTTAATTAACCTTCTTCATCTTACTAAATTTGACATAAAGCCATATCGGCAGTGCATTTGGAAGAGTTCCGTCATCTTATATTTAGGTATAAAATCGATTTTCTTGTATACACATATTTATCAATCAATGTTGAGTTGCTTCAAATCATTAACTTCACATATTTAAGTTAATTAACCTTCTTCATCTTACTAAAGTTGACATAAAGCCATAACGGCAGTGCATTTGGAAGAATTCCATTTTCTTATATTTAGGTATAAAATCGATTTCTTTGTATATGCACATTTATCAATCGATATTGAGTTGCTTCAAATCATTAACTTCACATATTTAAGTTAATTAACCTTCTTCATCTTACTAAAGCTGACATAAAGCCATAACGGCAGTGCATTTGGAAGAATTCCATAATCTTATATTTAGGTATAAAGTGGTTTTTCTTGTATACGCTTATTAATCAACCGATATCGAGTTGCTTCAAATCATTAACTTCACGTATTTAAGTTAATTAACCTTCTTCATCTTACTAAAGTTGCCATGAAGCCATAACGGCAGTGCATTTGGAAGAATTCCATTAACTTATATTTAGGTATAAAATCGATTTTCGGGTATATGCACATTTATCAATCGATATTGAGTTGCTTCAAATCATTAACTTCACATATTTAAGTTAATTAACCTTCTTCATCTTACTAAAGTTGACAAAAAGCCATAACGGCAGTGCATTTGGAAGAATTCCATTATCTTATATTTAGGTATAAAATCCGTTTTCTTGTGTGCACATATTTATCAATCGATATTGAGTTGCTTCAAATCATTAACTTCACATATTTAAGTTAATTAACCTTCTTCATCTTACTAAAGATGACATAAAGCCATAACGGCAGTGCATTTGGAAAAATTCCATAATCTTATATTTAGGTATAAAACCGTTTTTCTTGTATACGCTTATTTATCAATCGATTGAGTTCCTTCAAATCACTAACTTCACATATTTAAATTAATTAACCTTCTTCATCTTACTAAAGTTGCCATTAAGCCATAACGACAGTGCATTTGGAAGAATTCCATTTACTTATATTTATGTATAAAATCGATTTTCGGGTATATGCACATTTATCAATCGATATTGAGTTGCTTCAAATCATTAACTTCAAATATTTAAGTTAATTAACCTTCTTCATCTTACTAAAGTTGACATAAAGCCATAACGGCAGTGCATTTGGAAGAATTCCGTAATTTTATATTTAGGTATAAAATCGATTTTCTTGTATATGCACATTTACCAATCGATATTGAGTTGCTTCAAATCATTAACTTCACATATTTAAGTTAATTAACCTTCTTCATCTTACTAAAGTTGACATAAAGCCATAACGGCAGTGCATTTGGAAGAATTCCATTATCTTATATTTAGGTATAAAATCGATTTTCTTATGTACACATATTTATCAATCGATATTGAGTTGCTTCAAATCACTAACTTCACATATTTAAGTTAATTAACCTTCTTCATCTTACTAAAGTTGACATAAAGCCATAACGGCAGTGCATTTGGAGGAATTCCATAATCTTATATTTAGGTATAAAGTCGATTTTCTTGTATACGCTTATTTATCAATCGATATTGAGTTGCTTCAAATCATTAACTTCACATGTTTAAGTTAATTAACCTTCTTCATCTTACTAAAGTTGCCATAAAGCCATAACGGCAGTGCATTTGGAAGAATTCCGTAATTTTATATTTAGGTATAAAATCGATTTTCTTGTATATGCACATTTACCAATCGATATTGAGTTGCTTCAAATCATTAACTTCACATATTTAAGTTAATTAACCTTCTTCATCTTACTAAAGTTGACATAAAGCCATAACGGCAGTGCATTTGGAAGAATTCCGTAATTTTATATTTAGGTATAAAATCGATTTTCTTGTGTACACATATTTATCAATCGATATTGAGTTGCTTCAAATCATTAACTTCACATATTTAAGTTAATTAACCTTCTTCATCTTACTAAAGTTGACATAAAGCCATAACGGCAGTGCATTTGGAAGAATTCCATTATCTTATATTTAGGTATAAAATCGATTTTCTTGTGTACACATATTTATCAATCGATATTGAGTTGCTTCAAATCATTAACTTCACATATTTAAGTTAATTAACCTTCTTCATCTTACTAAAGTTGACATAAAGCCATAACGGCAGTGCATTTGGAAGAATTCCATTATCTTATATTTAGGTATAAAATCGATTTTCTTGTATACGCCCATTTATCAATCGATATTGAGTTGCTTCAAATCATTAACTTCACATATTTAAGTTAATTAACCTTCTTCATCTTACTAAAGTTGACATAAAGCCATAACGGCAGTGCATTTGGAAGAATTCCATAATCTTATAAAGGGTGATTTTTTAAGAGCTTGATAACTTTTTTTTAAAAAAAAACGCATAAAATTTGCAAAATCTCATCGGTTCTTTATTTGAAACGTTAGATTGGTTCATGACATTTACTTTTTGAAGATAATTTCATTTAAATGTTGACCGCGGCTGCGTCTTAGGTGGTCCATTCGGAAAGTCCAATTTTGGGCAACTTTTTCGAGCATTTCGGCCGGAATAGCCCGAATTTCTTCGGAAATGTTGTCTTCCAAAGCTGGAATAGTTGCTGGCTTATTTCTGTAGACTTTAGACTTGACGTAGCCCCACAAAAAATAGTCTAAAGGCGTTAAATCGCATGATCTTGGTGGCCAACTTACGGGTCCATTTCTTGAGATGAATTGTTGTCCGAAGTTTTCCCTCAAAATGGCCATAGAATCGCGAGCTGTGTGGCATGTAGCGCCATCTTGTTGAAACCACATGTCAACCAAGTTCAGTTCTTCCATTTTTGGCAACAAAAAGTTTGTTAGCATCGAACGATAGCGATCGCCATTCACTGTAACGTTGCGTCCAACAGCATCTTTGAAAAAATACGGTCCAATGATTCCACCAGCGTACAAACCACACCAAACAGTGCATTTTTCGGGATGCATGGGCAGTTCTTGAACGGCTTCTGGTTGCTCTTCACCCCAAATGCGGCAATTTTGCTTATTTACGTAGCCATTCAACCAGAAATGAGCCTCATCGCTGAACAAAATTTGTCGATAAAAAAGCATTTCGAACCGAACACTGATTTTAGTAATAAAATTCAATGATTTGCAAGCGTTGCTCGTTAGTAAGTCTATTCATGATGAAATGTCAAAGCATACTGAGCATCTTTCTCTTTGACACCATGTCTGAAATCCCACGTGATCTGTCAAATACTAATGCATGAAAATCCTAACCTCAAAAAAATCACCCGTTATTTAGGTATAAATCGATTTTCTTGTATATGCACATTTATCAATCGATATTGAGTTGCTTCAAATCATTAGCTTCACATATTTAAGTTAATTAACCTTCTTCATCTTACTAAAGTTGACATAAAGCCATAACGGCAGTGTATATGGAAGAATTCCATTATCTTATATTTAGATATAAAGTCGATTTTCTTGTATACGCCCATTTACCAATTGAAATTGAGATGCTTCAAATCATAAGCTTCACATATTTAAGTTAATTAACCTTCTTCATCTTACTAAAGTTGACATAAAGCCATAACGGCAGTGCATTTGGAAGAATTCCATAATCTTATATTTAGATATAAAATCAATTTTCTTGTATACGCCCATTTATCAATCGATATTGGGTTGCTTCAAATCATTAGCTTCACATATTTTAGTTAATTAACCTTCTTCAACTTACTAAAGTTGACCTAAAGCCATAACAGCAGTGCATTTGGAGGAATTCCGTTATCTTATATTTAGGTATAAAGTCCATTTTCTTGTATACGCACATTTATCAATC
>NC_064304.1:69822797-69851524 GCF_023373825.1 Bactrocera dorsalis | reverse complement strand
TACAAGAAAATCGATATTGTACCTAAATATAAGATTATGGAATTCTTCCAAATTCACTGCCGTTATGGTTTTATGTCAACTTTAGTAAGATGAGGAAGGTTAATTAACTTAAATATGCGAAGTTAGTGACTTTAAGCAACTCAATATCGATTGATAAATGTGCATACATGTACAAGAAAATCTATATTGTACCTAAATATAAGATTATGGAATTCTTCCAAATACACTGCCGTTATGGTTTTATGTCAACTTTAGTAAGATAAGGAAGGTAAGTTAAATTAAATATGCGAAGTTAATGATTTGAAGCAACTCAATATCGATTTATAAATGTGTATATATAAGAAAATCGATTTTACACCTATATATAAGATAATGAAATTCTTCCAAATCCTCTACCGTTATGGCTTTATGTCAACTTTAGTAAGATGAAGGAGGATAATTAACTTAAATATGTGAAGTTAATGATTGTAAGCAACTCAATATCGATAGATAAATGGGTATATATAAGAAAATCGATTTTATACCTGAATATAAGATAATGGAATTCTTCCAAATGCACTGCCGTTATGGCTTTATGTCAACTTTAGTAAGATGTGGAAGGTTAATTAACTTAAATATGTGAAGTTAGTGATTGTAAGCAACTCAGCATCGATTTATAAATGTGTATATACAAGAAAATCGATATTGTACCTAACTATAAGATTATGGAATTCTTACAAATGAACTGCCGCTATGGCTTTATGTCAACTTTAGTAAGATGAAGAAGGATAATTAACTTAAATATGTGAAGTTAGTGATTGTAAGCAACTCAACATCGATTTATAAATGTGTATATACAAGAAAATCGATATTGTACCTAGCTATAAGATTATGGAATTCTTCCAAATGCACTGCCGTTATGGCTTTATGTCAACTTTAGTAAGATGAAGAAGGTTAATTAACTTAAATATGCGAAGTTTATGATTGTAAGCAACTCAGCATCGATTTATAAATGTGTAAATACAAGAAAATCGATATTGTACCTAACTATAAGATTATGGAATTCTTACAAATGAACTGCCGTTATGGTTTTATGTCAACTTTAGTAAGATGAGGAAGGTTAATTAACTTAAATATGCGAAGTTAGTGACTTTAAGCAACTCAACACCGATTTGTAAATGTGTATATACAAGAAAATCGATATTTTACCTTAATATAAGATTATAGAATTCTTCCAAATGCACTGCCGGTATGGCTTTATGTCAACTTTAGTAAGATGAAGAAGGCTTATTAACTTAAATATGCGAAGTTAATGATTGTAAGCAACTCAGCATCGATTTATAAATGTGTAAATACAAGAAAATTGATTTTATACCTAAACATAAGGTAATGGAATTTTTCCAAATGCACTGTCGTTATGGCTTTATGTCAACTTTAGTAAGATGAAGAAGGTTAATTAACTTAAATATGCGAAGTTTATGATTGTAAGCAACTCAACATCGATTTATAAATGGGTATATATAAGAAAATCGATTTTATACCTGAATATAAGATAATGGAATTCTTCCAAATGCACTGCCGTTATGGCTTTATATCAACTTTAGTAAGATGAAGAAGGATAATTAAATTAAATATTTGAAGTTAGTGATTGTAAGCAACTCAACAACGATTTATAAATGTGTATATACAAGAAAATCGATATTTTACTTTAATATAAGATTATAGAATTCTTCCAAATGCACTGCCGGTATGGCTTTATGTCAACTTTAGTAAGATGAAGAAGGATAATTAACTTAAATATGTGAAGTTAGTGATTGTAAGCAACTCAACATCGATTTATAAATGTGTATATACAAGAAAATCGATATTTTACCTTAATATAAGATTATAGAATTCTTCCAAATGCACTGCCGGTATGGCTTTATGTCAACTTTAGTAAGATGAAGAAGGATAATTATCTTAAATATGTGAAGTTAATGATTGTAAGCAACTCAACATCGATTTGTAAATGTGTATATACAAGAAAATCGATATTTTACCTAAATATAAGATTACAGAATTCTTCCAAATGCACTGCCGGTATGGCTTTATGTCAACCTTAGTAAGATGAAGAATGTTAATTAACTTAAATATGCGAAGTTTATGATTGTAAGCAACTCAACATCGATTTATAAATGTGTATATATACGAAAATCGATTTTGTACCTAAATATAAGATAATGGAGTTCTTCCAAATGCACTGCCGTTATGGCTTTATGTCAACTTTAGTAAGATGAAGGAGGATAATTAACTTAAATATGTGAAGTTAATGATTGTAAGCAACTCAATATCGATTGATAAATGGGTATATATAAGAAAATCGATTTTATACCTGAATATAAGATAATGGAATTCTTCCAAATGCACTGCCGTTATGGCTTTATGTCAACTTTAGTAAGATGTGGAAGGTTAATTAACTTAAATATGTGAAGTTAGTGATTGTAAGCAACTCAACATCGATTTATAAATGTGTATATAAAGGGTGATTTTTTAAGAGCTTGATAACTTTTTAAAAAAAAAACGCATAAAATTTGCAAAATCTCATCGGTTCTTTATTTGAAACGTTAGATTGGTTCATGACATTTACTTTTTGAAGATAATTTCATTTAAATGTTGACCGCGGCTGCGTCTTAGGTGGTCCATTCGGAAAGTCCAATTTTGGGCAACTTTTTCGAGCATTTCGGCCGGAATAGCCCGAATTTCTTCGGAAATGTTGTCTTCCAAAGCTGGAATAGTTGCTGGCTTATTTCTGTAGACTTTAGACTTGACGTAGCCCCACAAAAAATAGTCTAAAGGCGTTAAATCGCATGATCTTGGTGGCCAACTTACGGGTCCATTTCTTGAGATGAATTGTTGTCCGAAGTTTTCCCTCAAAATGGCCATAGAATCGCGAGCTGTGTGGCATGTAGCGCCATCTTGTTGAAACCACATGTCAACCAAGTTCAGTTCTTCCATTTTTGGCAACAAAAAGTTTGTTAGCATCGAACGATAGCGATCGCCATTCACCGTAACGTTGCGTCCAACAGCATCTTTGAAAAAATACGGTCCAATGATTCCACCAGCGTACAAACCACACCAAACAGTGCATTTTTCGGGATGCATGGGCAGTTCTTGAACGGCTTCTGGTTGCTCTTCACCCCAAATGCGGCAATTTTGCTTATTTACGTAGCCATTCAACCAGAAATGAGCCTCATCGCTGAACAAAATTTGTCGATAAACACATTTCGAACCGAACACTGATTTTGGTAATAAAATTCAATGATTTGCAAGCGTTGCTCGTTAGTAAGTCTATTCATGATGAAATGTCAAAGCATACTGAGCATCTTTCTCTTTGACACCATGTCTGAAATCCCACGTGATCTGTCAAATACTAATGCATGAAAATCCTAACCTCAAAAAAATCACCCGTTACAAGAAAATTGATTTTATACCTAAACATAAGGTAATGGAATTTTTCCAAATGCACTGTCGTTATGGCTTTATGTCAACTTTAGTAAGATGAAGAAGGTTAATTTACTTAAAAAGGTATGTGAAGTAAACGATTTCAAGCAACTCAATATCGATTGATAAATGTGTATATACAAGAAAATCAACTTTATACTTAAATATAAGATTGTGGAATTCTTCCAAATGCACTGTCGTTATGGCATTATATCACCTTTAGTAAGATGAAGAAGGTTAATTAACTTAAATATGTTAAATTAATGACTTGAAGCAACCCAATATCGATTGATAAATGTGCATACATATACAAGAAAATCGATATTGTACCTAAATATAAGATTATGGAATTCTTCCAAATGCACTGCCGGTATGGCTTTATGTCAACCTTAGTAAGATGAAGAATGTTAATTAACTTAAATATGTGAAGTTAATGATTGTAAGCAACTCAGCATCGATTTATAAATGTGTAAATACAAGAAAATCGATATTGTACCTAAATATAAGATTATGGAATTCTTCCAAATGCACTGCCGTTATGGCTTTATGTCAACTTTAGTAAGATGAAGAAGGTTAATTAACTTGAATATGTTAAATTAATGACTTGAAGCAACTCAATATCGATTGATAAATGTGCACATACAAGAAAATTGATTTTATACCTAAATATAAGATAATGGAACTTTTCCAAATGCACTGTCGTTATGGCTTTATATCACCTTTAGTAAGATGAAGAAGGTTAATTAACTTAAACATGCGAAGCTAATGATTTGAAGCAACTCAATATCGATTTATAAATGGGTATATATAAGAAAATCGATTTTGTACCTAAATATAAGATAATGGAATTCTTCCAAATGCACTGCCGTTATGGCTTTATATCAACTTTAGTAAGATGAAGAAGGATAATTATCTTAAATATGTGAAGTTAATGATTGTAAGCAACTCAACATCGATTTATAAATGGGTATATATAAGAAAATCGATTTTATACCTAAATATAATATAATGGAATTCTTCCAAATGCACTGTCGTTATGGTTTTATATCACCTTTAGTAAGATGAAGAAGGTTAATTAACTTAAATATGTTAAATTAATGACTTGAAGCAACTCAATATCGATTGATAAATGTGCACATACAAGAAAATTGATTTTATACCTAAATATAAGATAATGGAATTTTTCCAAATGCACTGTCGTTATGGCTTTATATCACCTTTAGTAAGATGAAGAAGATTAATTTACTTAAAAAAGTATGTGAAGTTAATGATTTCTAGTAACTCGATATCGATTGATAAATGTGTATATACAAGAAAATCAACTTTATACTTAAATATAAGATTGTGGAATTCTTCCGAATGCACTGCCGCTATGGCTTTATGTCAACTTTAGTAAGATGAGGAAGGTTAATTAACTTAAATATGCGAAGCAACTGATTTGAAGCAACTCAATATCGATTGATAAATGTGCATACATATACAAGAAAATCGATATTGTACCTAAATATAAGATTATGGAATTCTTCCAAATTCACTGCCGTTATGGTTTTATGTCAACTTTAGTAAGATGAGGAAGGTTAATTAACTTAAATATGCGAAGTTAATGACTTGAAGCAACTCAATATCGATTGATAAATGTGCATACATGTACAAGAAAATCTATATTGTACCTAAATATAAGATTATGGAATTCTTCCAAATACACTGCCGTTATGGTTTTATGTCAACTTTAGTAAGATAAGGAAGGTTAGTTAAATTAAATATGCGAAGTTAATGATTTGAAGCAACTCAATATCGATTTATAAATGTGTATATATAAGAAAATCGATTTTACACCTATATATAAGATAATGGAATTCTTCCAAATCCTCTGCCGTTATGGCTTTATGTCAACTTTAGTAAGATGAAGAAGGTTAATTAACTTAAATATGTGAAGTTAGTGATTGTAAGCAACTCAACATCGATTTATAAATGTGTATATACAAGAAAATCAACTTTATACTTAAATATAAGATAATGGAATTCTTCCAAATCCTCTACCGTTATGGCTTTATGTCAACTTTAGTAAGATGAAGAAGGTTAATTAACTTAAATATGCGAAGTTAATGATTTGAAGCAACTCAATATCGATTTATAAATGTGTATATACAAGAAAATCGATATTTTACCTTAATATAAGATTATAGAATTCTTCCAAATGCACTGCCGGTATGGCTTTATGTCAACTTTAGTAAGATGAAGAAGGATAATTATCTTAAATATGTGAAGTTAATGATTGTAAGCAACTCAACATCGATTTATAAATGTGTATATACAAGAAAATCGACTTTATACCTAACTATAAGATTGTGGAATTCTTCCAAATGCACTGCCGTTATGGCTTTATGTCAACTTTAGTAAGACGAAGAAGGTTAAGTTACTTAAATATGTTAAATTAATGATTGTAAGCAACTCAATATCGATTGATAAATGTGTATATACAAGAAAATCGACTTTATACCTAAATATAAGATTGTGGAATTCTTCCAAATGCACTGCCGTTATGGCTTTATGTCAACTTTAGTAAGATGAAGAAGGTTAATTAACTTAAATATGTGAAGTTAATGATTGTAAGCAACTCAATATCGACTTATAAATGAGTATATACAAGAAAATCGATTTTTTACCTAAATATAAGATTATGGAGTTCTTCCAAATGCACTGCCGTTATGGCTTTATGTCAACTTTAGTAAGATGAAGAAGGTAAGTTAAATTAATATGCGAAGTTAGTGGTTTAAAGCAACTCAATATCGATTTATAAATGTGTATATACAAGAAAATCGATATGGTACCTAAATATAAGATTATGGAATTCTTCCAAATGCACTGCCGTTATGGCTTTATGTCAACTTTAGTAAGATGAAGAAGGATAATTATCTTAAATATGTGAAGTTAATGATTGTAAGCAACTCAACATCGATTTATAAATGTGTAAATGCAAGAAAATCGATATTGTACCTAAATATAAGATTATGGAATTCTTCCAAATGCACTGCCGTTATGGCTTTATGTCAACTTTAGTAAGATGAAAAAGGTTAATTAACTTAAATATTTGAAGTTAATGATTTGAAGCAACTCAATATCGCTTGATAAATGTGTATGTACAAGAAAATCGATTTTAAACCTAAATATAAGATTATGGAATTCTTCCAAATGCACTGCCGTTATGGCTTTTCAACTTTAGTAAGATGAAGAAGGTTAATTAAATAAAATATTTGAAGTTAATGATTTGAAGCAACTCAATATCGATTGATAAATGTGTATATACAAGAAAATCGATTTTAAACCTAAATATAAGATTATGGAATTCTTCCAAATGCACTGCCGTTATGGCTTTATATCAACTTTAGTAAGATGAAGAATGTTAGTTAAATTAAATATTTGAAGTTAATGATTCGAAGCAACTCAATATCGATTGATAAATGTGTATATACAAGAAAATCGATTTTAAACCTAAATATAAGATTATGGAATTCTTCCAAATGCTCTGCCGTTATGGCTTTATATCAACTTTAGTAAGATGAAGAAGGTTAATTAACTTAAATATTTGAAGTTAATGATTTGAAGCAACTCAATATCGATTGATAAATGTGTATATACAAGAAAATCGATTTTATACCTAAATATAAGATTGTGGAATTCTTCCAAATGCACTGCCGTTATGGCTTTATGTCAACTTTAGTAAGATGAAGAAGGTTAATTAACTTAAATATGTGAAGTTAATGATTTGAAGCAACTCAATATCGCTTGATAAATGTGTATATACAAGAAAATCGATTTTATACCTAAATATAAGATTATGGAATTCTTCCAAATGCACTGCCGTTATGGCTTTATGTCAACTTTAGTAAGATGAAGAAGGTTAATTAACTTAAATATGCGAAGTTAATGATTGTAAGCAATTCAATATCGATTGATAAATGTGTATATACAAGAAAATCGATTTTGTACCTAAATATAAGATAATGGAATTCTTCCAAATTCACTGCCGTTATGGCTTTATGTCAACTTTAGTAAGATGAAGGAGGATAATTAACTTAAATATGCGAAGTTAATGATTTGAAGCAACTCAATATCGATTTATAAATGGGTATATATAAGAAAATCGACTTTGTACCTAAATATAAGATAATGGAATTCTTCCAAATGCACTGCCGCTATGGCTTTATGTCAACTTTAGTAAGATGAGGAAGGTTAATTAACTTAAATATGCGAAGTTACTGATTTGAAGCAACTCAATATCGATTGATAAATGTGTATATACAAGAAAATCGATTTTATAACTAAATATACGATTATGGAATTCTTCCAAATACACTGCCGTTATGGCTTTATGTCAACTTTAGTAAGATGAAGAAGGTTAATTAACTTAAATATGTGAAGTTAATGATTTGAGGCAACTCAACATCGATTGATATATGTGCGTATACAAGAAAATCGACTTTATACCTAAATATAAGATAATGGAATTCTTCCAAATACACTGCCGTTATGGCTTTATGTCAACTTTAGTAAGATCAAGAAGGTTAGTTAACTGAAATATGTTAAGTTAATTATTTGAAGCAACCCAATATCGATTGATAAATGTGCATATACAAGAAAATCGATTTTATACATAAATATAAGATAATGGAATTCTTCCAAATACACTGCCGTTATGGCTTTATGTCAACTTTAGTAAGATGAAGAAGGTTAATTTACTTAAAAAATATGTGAAGTTAATGATTTGAAGCAACTCAACATCGATTGATAAATGTGTATATACAAGAAAATCAACTTTATACTTAAATATAAGATTGTGGAATTCTTCCAAATGCACTGCCGCTATGGCTTTATGTCAACTTTAGTAAGATGAAGAAGGTCAATTAACTTAAATATGCGAAGTTAATGATTTGAAGCAACTCAATATCGATTTGTAAATGGGTATATATAAGAAAATCGATATTGTACCTAAATGTAAGATAATGGAATTCTTCGAAATGCACTGTCGTTATGGCTTTATGTCAACTTTAGTAAGACGAAGAAGGTTAATTAACTTAAACATGCGAAGCTAATGATTTGAAGCAACTCAATATCGATTTATAAATGGGTATATATAAGAAAATCGAATTTGTACCTAAATATAAGATAATGGAATTCTTCCAAATGCACTGCCGTTATGGCTTTATATCAACTTTAGTAAGATGAAGAATGTTAATTAACTTAAATATATGAAGTTAATGATTGTAAGCAACTCAGCATCGATTGATAAATGTGCACATACAAGAAAATTGATTTTATACCTAAATATAAGATAATGGAACTTTTCCAAATGCACTGTCGTTATGGCTTTATATCACCTTTAGTAAGATGAAGAAGGTTAATTAACATAAACATGCGAAGCTAATGATTTGAAGCAACTCAATATCGATTTATAAATGGGTATATATAAGAAAATCGATTTTGTACCTAAATATAAGATAATGGAATTCTTCCAAATGCACTGCCGTTATGGCTTTATATCAACTTTAGTAAGATGAAGAAGGATAATTATCTTAAATATGTGAAGTTAATGATTGTAAGCAACTCAACATCGATTTATAAATGTGTATATATAAGAAAATCGATTTTATACCTAAATATAAGATAATGGAATTCTTCCAAATGCACTGTCGTTATGGCTTTATATCACCTTTAGTAAGATGAAGAAGGTTAATTAACTTAAAAAAGTATGTGAAGTTAATGATTTCAAGTAACTCGATATCGATTGATAAATGTGTATATACAAGAAAATCAACTTTATACTTAAATATAAGATTGTGGAATTCTTCCAAATGCACTGCCGCTATGGCTTTATGTCAACTTTAGTAAGATGAAGAAGGTCAATTAACTTAAATATGCGAAGTTAATGATTTGAAGCAACTCAATATCGATTTATAAATGGGTATATATAAGAAAATCGATTTTATACCTAAATATAAGATAATGGAATTCTTCCAAATTCACTGCCGTTATGGCTTTATGTCAACTTTAGTAAGATGAAGAAGGTTAATTAACTTAAATATGCGAAGTTAATGATTTGAAGCAACTCAATATCGATTTGTAAATGGGTATATATAAGAAAATCGATATTGTACCTAAATGTAAGATATTGGAATTCTTCGAAATGCACTGTCGTTATGGCTTTATGTCAACTTTAGTAAGATGAAGAAGGTTAATTTACTTAAATAAGTATCTGAAGTTAATGATTTGAAGCAACTCAATATCGATTGATAAATGTGTATATACAAGAAAATCAACTTTATACTTAAATATAAGATTGTGGAATTCTTCCAAATGCACTGCCGCTATGGCTTTATGTCAACTTTAGTAAGATGAGGAAGGTTAATTAACTTAAATATGCGAAGTTACTGATTTGAAGCAACTCAATATTGATTGATAAATGTGCATACATGTACAAGAAAATCTATATTGTATCTAGATACAAGATTATGGAATTCTTCCAAATACACTGCCGTTATGGTTTTATGTCAACTTTAGTAAGATAAGGAAAGTTAGTTAAATTAAATATGCGAAGTTAATGATTTGAAGCAACTCAATATCGATTTATAAATGTGTATATATAAGAAAATCGATTTTACACCTATATATAAGATAATGGAATTCTTCCAAATCCTCTGCCGTTATGGCTTTATGTCAACTTTAGTAAGATGAAGAAGGTTAATTAACTTAAATATGCGAAGTTAATGATTTGAAGCAACTCAATATCGATTGATAAATGTGTATAAACAAGAAAATCGACTTTATACCTAACTATAAGATTGTGGAATTCTTCCAAATGCACTGCCGTTATGGCTTTATGTCAACTTTAGTAAGATGAAGACGGTTAATTAACTTAAACATGTGAAATTAATGATTTCAAGCAACTCAATATCGATTGATAAATGTGTAAATACAAAAAAAACGACTATATACTTAAATAAAAGATTGTGGAATTCTTCCAAATGCACTGCCGTTATGGCTTTATGTCAACTTTAGTATGATGAAGAAGGTTAATTAACTTAAATATGCGAAGTTAATGATTTGAAGCAACTTAATATCGAGTGATAAATGTGTATAAACAAGAAAATCGACTTTATACCTAAATATAGGATTGTGGAATTCTTTCAAATGCACTGCCGTTATGGCTTTATGTCAACTTTAGTAAGATGAAGAAGGTTAATTAACTTAAATATGTGAAGTTAATGATTTAAAGCAACTCAATATCGATTGATAAATGTGTATATACAAGAAAATCGATTTTATACCTAAATATAAGATTATGGAATTCTTCCAAATGCACTGCCGTTATGGCTTTATGTCAACTTTAGTAAGATGAAGAATGTTAATTAACATAAATATTCGAAGTTAATGATTTGAAGCAACTCATTATCGGTTGATAAATGTGTATATACAAGAAAATCGATTTTATACCTAAATATAAGATTATGGAATTCTTCCAAATGCACTGCCGTTATGGCTTTATGTCAACTTTAGTAAGATGAAGAAGGTTAATTAACTTAAATATTTGAAGTTAATGATTCGAAGCAACTCAATATCGATTGATAAATGTGTATATACAAGAAAATCGATTTTATACCTAAATATAAGATTATGGAATTCTTCCAAATGCACTGCCGTTATGGCTTTATGTCAACTTTAGTAAGATGAAGAAGGTTAATTAACTTAAATATTTGAAGCTAATGATTTGAAGCAACTCAATGTCGATTTATAAATGTGTATATACAAGAAAATCGATTTTATACCTAACTATAAGATTGTGGAATTCTTCCAAATGCACTGCCGTTATGGCTTTATGTCACCTTTAGTAAGATGAAGAAGGTTAATTAACTTAAATATGCGAAGTTAATGATTTGAAGCAACTCAATATCGATTTATAAATGTGTATATACAAGAAAATCGATATTGTACCTAAATATAAGATTATGGAATTCTTCCAAATGCACTGCCGTTATGGCTTTATGTCAACTTTAGTAAGATGAAGAAGGTTAATTAACTTAAATATGCGAAGTTAATGATTTGAAGCAACTCAATATCGATTTATAAATGGGTATTTATAAGAAAATCGATATTGTACCTAAATATAAGATAAGGGAATTCTTCGAAATGCACTGTCGTTATGGCTTTATATCACCTTTAGTAAGATGAAGAAGGTTAATTTACTTAAATAAGTATGTGAAGTTAATGATTTGAAGCAACTCAATATCGATTGATAAATGTGTATATACAAGAAAATCAATTTTATACTTAAATATAAGATTGTAGAATTCGTCCAAATGCACTGCCGCTATGGCTTTATGTCAACTTCAGTAAGATGAAGAAGGTTAATTAACTTAAATATGCGAAGTTAATGATTTGAAGCAACTCAAAATCGATTAATAAATGTGTATATACAAGAAAATCGATATTGTACCTAAATATAAGATTATGGAATTCTTCCAAATGCACTGCCGTTATGGCTTTATGTCAACTTTAGTAAGATGAAGAAGGTTAATTAACTTAAATATGCGAAGTTAATGATTTGAAGCAACTCAATGTCGATTTATAAATGGGTATATATGCGAAAATCGATTTTATACCTGAATATAAGATAATGGAATTCTTCCAAATGCACTGCCGTTATGGCTTTATGTCAACTTTAGTAAGATGAAGAAGGTTAATTAACTTAAATATGTTAAATTAATGATTTGAAGCAACTCAATATCGACTGCTAAATATGTATATATAAGAAAATCGATTTTATACCTAATTATAAGATTGTGGAATTCTTCCAAATGCACTGCCGTTATGGCTTTATGTCAACTTTAGTAAGATGAAGAAGGTTAATTAACTTAAATATGTGAAGTTAATGATTTGAATCACCTCAATATTTATTGATAAATGTGTATATACAAGAAAATCGATTTTATACCTAAATATAAGATTGTGGAATTCTTCCAAATGCACTGCCGTTATGGCTTTATGTCAACTTTAGTAAGATGAAGAAGGTTAATTAACTTAAATATGTTAAATTAATGATTTGAAGCAACTCAATATCGATTGATAAATGTGTATAAGCAAGAAAATCGATATTGTACCTAAATATAAGATTATGGAATTCTTCCAAATACACTGCCGTTATGGTTTTATGTCAACTTTAGTAAGATGAGGAAGGTTAATTAACTTAAATAAGTATGTGAAGTTAATGATTTGAAGCAACTCAATGTCGATTCATAAATGTGTATAAACAAGAAAATCAACTTTATACCTAAATATAGGATTGTGGAATTCTTCCAAATGCACTGCCGCTATGGCTTTATGTCAACTTTAGTAAGATGAGGAAGGTGAATTAACTTAAATATGCGAAGTTAATGATTTGAAGCAACTCAATATCGATTTATAAATGTGTATATATAAGAAAATCGACTTTATACCTAACTATGTATAAGATTGTGGAATTCTTCCAAATGCACAGCCGTTATGGCTTTATGTCAACTTTAGTAAGATGAGGAAGGTTAATTAACTTAAATATGCGATGTTAATGATTTAAAGCAACTCAATATCGATTGATAAATGGGTATATATAAGAAAATCGATTTTATACCTAAATATAAGATAATGGAATTATTCGAAATACACTGTCATAATGGCTTTATATCACCTTTAGTAAGATGAAGAAGGTTAATTAACTTAAATATGTGAAGTTAATGATTTGAAGCAACTCAATATCGATTGATATATGTGCACATACAAGAAAATTGATTTTATACTTAAATATAAGATTGTGGAATTCTTCCAAATGCACTGCCGCTATGGCTTTATGTCAACTTTAGTAAGATGATGAAGGTTAATTAACTTAAATATGCGAAGTTACTGATTTGAAGCAACTCAATATCGATTGATAAATGTGCATACATATACAAGAAAATCGATATTGTACCTAAATATAAGATTATGGAATTCTTCCAAATTCACTGCCGTTATGGTTTTATGTCAACTTTAGTAAGATAAGGAAGGTTAGTTAAATTAAATATGCGAAGTTAATGATTTGAAGCAACTCAATATCGATTTATAAATGTGTATATATAAGAAAATCGATTTTACACCTATATATAAGATTATGGAATTCTTCCAAATCCTCTGCCGTTATGGCTTTATGTCAACTTTAGTAAGATGAAGAAGGTTAATTAACTTAAATATGCGAAGTTAATGATTTGAAGCAACTCAATGTCGATTTATAAATGGGTATAAACAAGAAGATCGACTTTATACCTAAATATAGGATTGTGGAATTCTTCCAAATTCACTGCCGTTATGGTTTTATGTCAACTTTAGTAAGATGAGGAAGGTTAATTAACTTAAACATGCGAAATTAATGATTTCAAACAACTCAATATCGATTGATAAATGTGTAAATACAAGAAAATCGACTATATACTTAAATATAAGATTTTGGAATTCTTCCAAATGCACTGCCGTTATGGCTTTATGCCAACTTTAGTAAGATGAAGAAGGTTAATTAACTTAAATATGTGAAGTTATAGATTTGAAGCAACTTAATATCGAGTGATAAATTTGTATAAACAAGAAGATCGACTTTATACCTAACTATAATATTGTGGAATTCTTCCAAATGCACTGCCGTTATGCCTCTATGCCAACTTTAGTAAGATGAAGAAGGTTAATTTACTTAGATAAGTATGTGAAGTTAATGATTTCAAGCAACTCAATATCGATTGATAAACGTGTATAAACAAGAAAATCGACCTTATACCTAAATATAAGTTTGTGGAATTCTTCCAAATGCACTGCCGTTATGGCTTTATGCCAACTTTAGTAGCATGAAGACGGTTAATTAACTTAAATATGTGAAGTTAATGAATTGACGCAACTCAATATCGATTGATAAATGTGTATAAACAAGAAAATCGATATTGTACCTAAATATAAGATTGTGGAATTCTTCCAAATGCACTGCCGTTATGGCTTTATGTCAACTTTAGTAAGATGAAAAAGGTTAATTAACTTAAATATGCGAAGCTAATGATTTGAAGCAACTCAATTTCGATTGATAAATGTGTATATATAAGAAAATCGATTTTATACCTAAATATAAAGTAATGGAATTCTTCCAAATGCACTGCCGTTATGGCTTTATGCCAACTTTAGTAAGATGAAGAAGGTTAATTTACTTAAATAAGTATGTGAAGTTAATGATTTGAAGCAACTCAATATCGATTGATATATGTGCACATACAAGAAAATTGATTTTATACTTAAATATAAGATTGTGGAATTCTTCCAAATGCACTGCCGCTATGGCTTTATGTCAACTTTAGTAAGATGAGGAAGGTTAATTAACTTAAATATGCGAAGTTACTGATTTGAAGCAACTCAATATCGATTGATAAATGTGTATGTACAAGAAAATCGATTTTATACCTAAATATAAAATTATGGAATTCTTCCAAATGCACTGCCGTTATGGCGTTATATCAACTTTAGTAAGATGAAGAAGGTTAATTATCTTAAATATGTGAAGTTAATGATTTGAAGCAACTCAATATCGACTGCTAAGTGTGTATATTAAAGAAAATCGATTTTATACCTAATTATAAGATTGTGTAATTCTTCCAAATTCGCTGCCGTTATGGCTTTATGTCAACTTTAGTAAGATGAAGAAGGTTAATTAACTTAAATATGTGAAGTTAATGATTTGAAGCAACTCAGTATCGATTGATAAATGTGTATATACAAGAAAATCGATTTTATACCTAAATATAAGATTATGAAATTCTTCCAAATGCACTGCCGTTATGGCTTTATGTCAACTTTAGTGAGATGAAGAAGGTTAATTAACTTAAATATTTGAAGTTAATGATTTGAAGCATCTAAATTTCGATTTATACATGAGTATATACAAGAAAATCGATATTGTACCTAAATATAAGATAATGGAATTCTTCCAAATGCACTGCCGTTATGGCTTTATGTCAACTTTGGTAAGATTAAGCATTTTAATTAACTTAAATATGTGAAGTTATTGAATTGACGCAACTCAATATCGATTGATAAGTGTGTATATATAAGAAAATCGATTTTATACCTTAATATAAAGTAACGGAATTCTTCCAAATGCACTGCCGTTATGGCTTTATGTCAACTTTAGTAAGACGAAGAAGGTTAATTAACTTAAATATGCGAAGTTAATGATTTGAAGCAACTCAATATAAACCGATAAATGAGTATAAACATGAAAATCGATTTTATACCTAAATATAAGATTGTGGAATTCTTCCAAATGCTCTGCCGTTATGGCTTTATGTCAACTTTAGTAAGATGAATAAGGTTAATTAACTTAAATGTATGAAGGTAAAGATTTGAAGCAACTCAATATCGCTGGATAGATGAGTATATACAAGAAAAACGATTTTATACTTAAATATAAGATTGTGGAATTCTTCCAAATGCACTGCCGTTATGGCTTTATGTCAACTTTAGTAAGATGAAGAACGTTAGTTAAATTAAATATGCGAAGTTAATGATTTCAAGCAACTCAATATCGATTGATAAATGTGTATAAACAAGAAAATCGACTTTGTACCTAACTATAAGATTGTGGAATTCTTCCAAATGCACTGCCGTTATGGCTTTATGTCAACTTTAGTAAGATGAAGAAGGTTAATTAACTTAAATATGTGAAGTTAATGATTTGAATCACCTCAATATTGATTGATAAATGTGTATATACAAGAAAATCGATTTTATACCTAAATATAAGATTGTGGAATTCTTCCAAATGCACTGCCGTTATGGCTTTATGTCAACTTTAGTAAGATGAAGAAGGTTAATTAACTTAAATATGCGAAGTTAATGATTTGAAGCAACTCAATATCGATTGATAAATGTGTATATACAAGAAAATCGATTTTATACCTAAATATAAGATTATGGAATTCTTCCAAATGCACTGCCGTTATGGCTTTATGTCAACTTTAGTAAGATGAAGAAGGTTAATTAACTTAAATATGAGAAGTTTATGATTTGAAGCAACTCAATATCGATTGATAAATGAGTATATACAAGAAAATCGATTTTATACCTAAATATAAGATTATGGAATTCTTCCAAATGCACTGCCGTTATGGCTTTATGTCAACTTTAGTAAGATGAAGAAGGTTAATTAACTTAAATATATGAAGTTAATGATTTGAAGCAACTCAATATCGATCGATAAATGAGTATATACAAGAAAAACGATTTTATACTTAAATATAAGATTGTGGAATTCTTCCAAATGCACTGCCGTTATGGCTTTATGTCAACTTTAGTAAGATGAAGAAGGTTAATTAACTTAAATATGTGAATTTAATGATTTGAAGCAACTCATTATCGATTGATAAATGTGTATATACAAGAAAATCGATTTTATACCTAAATATAAGATTATGGAATTCTTCCAAATGCACTGCCGTTATGGCTTTATGTCAACTTTAGTAAGATGAAGAAGGTTAATTAACTTAAATATATTAACTTAATGATTTGCAGCAACTCAATATCGATTGATAAATGTGCATATACAAGAAAATCGATTTTACACCTAAATATAAGATTGTGGAATTCTTCCAAATGCACTGCCGTTATGGCTTTGTGTCAACTTTAGTAAGATGAAGAAGGTTAATTAACTAAAATATGTGAAGTTAATGATTTGAAGCAACTCATTATCGATTGGTAAATGTGTATATACAAGAAAATCGATTTTATACCTAAATATAAGATAATGGAATTCTTCCAAATGCACTGCCGTTATAGCTTTATGTCAACTTTAGTAAGATGAAGAAGGTTAATTAACTTAAATATGTGAAGTTAGTGGTTTAAAGCAACTCAATATCGATTCATAAATGAGTATATACAAGAAAATCGATATTGTACCTAAATATAAGATTATGGAATTCTTCCAAATGCACTGCCGTTATGGCTTTATGTCAACTTTAGTAAGATGAAGAAGGTTAATTAACTTAAATATGTGAAGTTAATGATTTGAAGCAACTCAATATCGATTGGTAAATGTGTATATACAAGAAAATCGATTTTATACCTAAATATAAGATTATGGAATTCGTCCAAATGCACTGCCGTTATGGCTTTATGTCAACTTTAGTAAGATGAATAAGGTTAATTAACTTAAATATGTGAAGTTAGTGATTTGAAGCAACTCAATATCGATTGATAAATGTGTATATATAAGAAAATCGATTTTATACCTAAATATAAGATTATGGAATTCTTCCAAATGCACTGCCGTTATGGCTTTATGTCAACTTTAGTAAGATGAAGAAGGTTAATTAACTTAAATATGTGAAGTTAATGATTTGAAGCAACTCAATATCGATTGATAAATGTGTATATACAAGGAAATCGATATTGTACCTAAATATAAGATTATGGAATTCTTCCAAATGCACTGCCGTTATGGCTTTGTGTCACCTTTAGTAAGATGAAGAAGGTTAATGTACTTAAATATTTGAAGTTAATGAGTTAAAGCAACTCAATATCGATTGATAAATGAGTACATACAAGAAAATCTATTTTATACCTAAACATAAGATTTTGGATTTCTTCCAAATGCACTGCCGTTATGGCTTTATGTCAACTTTAGTAAGATGAAGAAGGTTAATTAACTTAAATATGTGAAGCTAATGATTTGAAGCAACTCAATATCGATTGTTAAATGTGCATATACCCGAAAATCGATTTTATACATAAATATAAGTAAATGGAATTCTTCCAAATGCACTGTCGTTATGGCTTTATGGCAACTTTAGTAAAATGAAGAAGGTTTATTTACTTAAATATGTGAAGTTAATGATTTGAATCACCTCAATATTGATTGATAAATGTGTATATACAAGAAAATCGATTTTATACCTAAATATAAGATTGTGGAATTCTTCCAAATGCACTGCCGTTATGGGTTTATGTCAACTTTAGTAAGATGAAGACGGTTAATTAACTTAAACATGCGAAATTAATGATTTCAAGCAACTCAATATCGATTGATAAATGTGCAAATACAAGAAAATCGACTATATACTTAAATAAAAGATTGTGGAATTCTTCCAAATGCACTGCCGTTATGGCTTTATGCCAACTTTAGTAAGATGAGGAAGGTTAATTAACTTAAATATGCGAAGTTAATGATTTGAAGCAACTCAATATCGATTGATAAATGTGTATATACAAGAAAATCGATTTTATACCTAAATATAAGATTGTGGAATTCTTCCAAATGCACTGCCGTTATGGCTTTATGTCAACTTTAGTAAGATGAGGAAGGTGAATTAACTTAAATATGCGAAGTTAATGATTTGAAGCAACTCAATATCGATTTATAAATGTGTATATATAAGAAAATCGATTTTATACTTAAATATAAGGCGGTGGAATTCTTCCAAATGCACTGCCGCTATGGCTTTATGTCAACTTTAGTAAGATGAGGAAGGTGAATTAACTTAAATATGCGAAGTTAATGATTTGAAGCAACTCAATATCGATTTATAAATGTGTATATATAAGAAAATCGACTTTATACCTAAATATAAGATTGTGGAATTCTTCTAAATGCTCTGCCGTTATGGCTTTATGTCAACTTTAGTAAGATGAAGAAGGTTAATTAACTTAAATATGTGAAGTTAATGATTTGAAGCAACTCAATATCGATTGATAAATGTGTATATACAAGAAAATCGATTTTATACCTAAATATAAGATTATGGAATTCTTCCAAATGCACTGCCGTTATGGCTTTATGTCAACTTTAGTAAGATGAAGAAGGTTAATTAACTTAAATATTTGAAGTTAATGATTTGAAGCAACTCAATATCGGTTGATAAATGTGTATATACAAGAAAATCGATTTTATACCTAAATATAAGATTATGGAATTCTTCCAAATGCACTGCCGTTATGGCTTTATGTCAACTTTAGTAAGATGAGGAAGGTTAATTAACTTAAATATGCGAAGTTACTGATTTGAAGCAACTCAATATCGATTGATAAATGTGTATATACAAGAAAATCGATTTTATACCTAAATATAAGATTATGGAATTCTTCCAAATGCACTGCCGTTATGGCTTTATGTCAACTTTAGTAAGATGAAGAAGGTTAATTAACTTAAATATGCGAAGTTAATGATTTGAAGCAACTCAATATCGATTGATAAATGTGCATATACAAGAAAATCGATTTTATACCTAAATATAAGATTATGGAATTCTTCCAAATGCACTGCCGTTATGGCTTTATGTCAACTTTAGTAAGATGAAGAAGGTTAATTAACTTAAATATGCGAAGTTAATGATTTGAAGCAACTCAATATCGTTGATAAATGTGTATATACAAGAAAATCGATTTTATACCTAAATATAAGATTATGGAATTCTTCCAAATGCACTGCCGTTATGGCTTTATGTCAACTTTAGTAAGATGAAGAAGGTTAATTAACTTAAATATGTGAAGTTAATGATTTGAAGCAACTCAATATCGATTGATAAATGAGTATATACAAGAAAATCGAATTTATACCTAAATAAGAGATTATGGAATTTTTCCAAATGCACTGCCGTTATGGCTTTATGTCAACTTTAGTAAGATGAAGAAGGTTAATTAACTTAAATATGTGAAGTTAATGATTTGAAGCAACTCAATATCGCTTGATAAATGTGTATATACAAGAAAATCGATTTTATACCTAAATATAAGATTATGGAATTCTTCCAAATGCACTGCCGTTATGGCTTTATGTCAACTTTAGTAAGATGAAGAAGGTTAATTAACTTAAATATGTGAAGTTAATGATTTGAAGCAACTCAATATCGATTGATAAATGTGTATATACAAGAAAATCGATTTTATACCTAAATATAAGATTATGGAATTCTTCCAAATGCACTGCCGTTATGGCTTTATGTCAACTTTAGTAAGATGAAGAAGGTTAATTATCTTAAATATGTTAAATTTATGATTTGAAGCAACTCAATATCGATTGATAAATGTGTATATACAAGAAAATCGATTTTATACCTAAATATAAGATTATGGAATTCTTCCAAATGCACTGCCGTTATGGCTTTATGTCAACTTTAGTAAGATGAAGAAGGTTAATTAACTTAAATATGTGAAGTTAATGATTTGAAGCAACTCAATATCGCTTGATAAATGAGTATATACAAGAAAATCGATTTTATACCTAAATATAAGATTATGGAATTCTTCCAAATGCACTGCCGTTATGGCTCTATGTCAACTTAAGTAAGATGAAGAAGGTTAATTAACTTAAATATGTGAAGTTAATGATTTGAAGCAACTCAATATCGTTTGATAAATGAGAATATACAAGAAAATCTATTTTACACCTAAATATAAGATTATGGAATTCTTCCAAATGCACTGCCGTTATGGCTTTATGTCAACTTTAGTAAGATGAAGAAGGTTAATTAACTTAAATATTTGAAGTTAATGATTTGAAGCAACTCAATATCGCTTGATAAATGAGTTTATACAAGAAAATCGGATTTATACCTAAATATAAGATTATAGAATTCTTCCAAATGCACAGCCGTTATGGCTTTATGTCAACTTTAGTAAGATGAAGAAGGTTAATTATCTTAAATATGTTAAATTTATGATTTGAAGCAACTCAATATCGATTGATAAATGTGTATATACAAGAAAATCGATTTTAAACCTAAATATAAGATTATGGAATTCTTCCAAATGCACTGCCGTTATGGCTTTATGTCAACTTTAGTGAGATGAAGAAGGTTAATTAACTTAAATATTTGAAGTTAATGATTTGAAGCAACTCAATATCGCTTGATAAATGAGTATATACAAGAAAATCGATTTTATACCTAAATATAAGATTATGGAATTCTTCCAAATGCACTGCCGTTATGGCTTTATGTCAACTTTAGTAAGATGAAGAAGGTTAATTAACTTAAATATTTGAAGTTAATGATTTGAAGCAACTCAATATCGCTTGATAAATGAGTATATACAAGAAAATCGATTTTATACCTAAATATAAGATTATGGAATTCTTCCAAATGCACTGCCGTTATGGCTTTATGTCAACTTTAGTAAGATGAAGAAGGTTAATTAACTTAAATATGTGAAGTTAATGATTTGAAGCAACTCAATATCGCTTGATAAATGAGTATATACAAGAAAATCGATTTTATACCTAAATATAAGATTATGGAATTCTTCCAAATGCACTGCCGTTATGGCTTTATGTCAACTTTAGTAAGATGAAGAAGGTTAATTAACTTAAATATGTGAAGTTAATGATTTGAAGCAACTCAATATCGCTTGATAAATGTGTATATACAAGAAAATCGATTTTATACCTAAATATAAGATTATGGAATTCTTCCAAATGCACTGCCGTTATGGCTTTATGTCAACTTTAGTAAGATGAAGAAGGTTAATTAACTTAAATATGTGAAGTTAATGATTTGAAGCAACTCAATATCGCTTGATAAATGAGTATATACAAGAAAATCGATTTTATACCTAAATATAAGATTATGGAATTCTTCCAAATGCACTGCCGTTATGGCTTTATGTCAACTTTAGTAAGATGAAGAAGGTTAATTAACTTAAATATTTGAAGTTAATGATTTGAAGCAACTCAATATCGCTTGATAAATGAGTATATACAAGAAAATCGATTTTATACCTAAATATAAGATTATGGAATTCTTCCAAATGCACTGCCGTTATGGCTTTATGTCAACTTTAGTAAGATGAAGAAGGTTAATTAACTTAAATATTTGAAGTTAATGATTTGAAGCAACTCAATATCGCTTGATAAATGAGTATATACAAGAAAATCGATTTTATACCTAAATATAAGATTATGGAATTCTTCCAAATGCACTGCCGTTATGGCTTTATGTCAACTTTAGTAAGATGAAGAAGGTTAATTAACTTAAATATTTGAAGTTAATGATTTGAAGCAACTCAATATCGCTTGATAAATGAGTATATACAAGAAAATCGATTTTATACCTAAATATAAGATTATGGAATTCTTCCAAATGCACTGCCGTTATGGCTTTATGTCAACTTTAGTAAGATGAAGAAGGTTAATTAACTTAAATATTTGAAGTTAATGATTTGAAGCAACTCAATATCGCTTGATAAATGAGTATATACAAGAAAATCGATTTTATACCTAAATATAAGATTATGGAATTCTTCCAAATGCACTGCCGTTATGGCTTTATGTCAACTTTAGTAAGATGAAGAAGGTTAATTAACTTAAATATTTGAAGTTAATGATTTGAAGCAACTCAATATCGCTTGATAAATGAGTACATATATACAAGAAAATCGATTTTATACCTAAATATAAGATTATGGAATTCTTCCAAATGCACTGCCGTTATGGCTTTATGTCAACTTTAGTAAGATGAAGAAGGTTAATTAACTTAAATATTTGAAGTTAATGATTTGAAGCAACTCAATATCGCTTGATAAATGAGTATATACAAGAAAATCGATTTTATACCTAAATATAAGATTATGGAATTCTTCCAAATGCACTGCCGTTATGGCTTTATGTCAACTTTAGTAAGATGAAGAAGGTTAATTAACTTAAATATGTGAAGTTAATGATTTGAAGCAACTCAATATCGCTTGATAAATGAGTATATACAAGAAAATCGATTTTATACCTAAATATAAGATTATGGAATTCTTCCAAATGCACTGCCGTTATGGCTTTATGTCAACTTTAGTAAGATGAAGAAGGTTAATTAACTTAAATATTTGAAGTTAATGATTTGAAGCAACTCAATATCGCTTGATAAATGAGTATATACAAGAAAATCGATTTTATACCTAAATATAAGATTATGGAATTCTTCCAAATGCACTGCCGTTATGGCTTTATGTCAACTTTAGTAAGATGAAGAATGTTAGTTAAATTAAATATTTGAAGTTAATGATTTGAAGCAACTCAATATCGCTTGATAAATGAGTATATACAAGAAAATCGATTTTATACCTAAATATAAGATTATGGAATTCTTCCAAATGCACTGCCGTTATGGCTTTATATCAACTTTAGTAAGATGAAGAATGTTAGTTAAATTAAATATTTGAAGTTAATGATTCGAAGCAACTCAATATCGCTTGATAAATGAGTTTATACAAGAAAATCGGATTTATACCTAAATATAAGATTATAGAATTCTTCCAAATGCACAGCCGTTATGGCTTTATGTCAACTTTAGTAAGATGAAGAAGGTTAATTAACTTAAATATTTGAAGTTAATGATTTGAAGCAACTCAATATCGCTTGATAAATGAGTATATACAAGAAAATCGATTTTATACCTAAATATAAGATTATGGAATTCTTCCAAATGCACTGCCGTTATGGCTTTATGTCAACTTTAGTAAGATGAAGAAGGTTAATTAACTTAAATATTTGAAGTTAATGATTTGAAGCAACTCAATATCGCTTGATAAATGAGTATATACAAGAAAATCGATTTTATACCTAAATATAAGATTATGGAATTCTTCCAAATGCACTGCCGTTATGGCTTTATGTCAACTTTAGTAAGATGAAGAAGGTTAATTAACTTAAATATTTGAAGTTAATGATTTGAAGCAACTCAATATCGCTTGATAAATGAGTATATACAAGAAAATCGATTTTATACCTAAATATAAGATTATGGAATTCTTCCAAATGCACTGCCGTTATGGCTTTATGTCAACTTTAGTAAGATGAAGAAGGTTAATTAACTTAAATATGTGAAGTTAATGATTTGAAGCAACTCAATATCGCTTGATAAATGAGTATATACAAGAAAATCGATTTTTACCTAAATATAAGATTATGGAATTCTTCCAAATGCACTGCCGTTATGGCTTTATGTCAACTTTAGTAAGATGAAGAAGGTTAATTAACTTAAATATTTGAAGTTAATGATTTGAAGCAACTCAATATCGCTTGATAAATGAGTATATACAAGAAAATCGATTTTATACCTAAATATAAGATTATGGAATTCTTCCAAATGCACTGCCGTTATGGCTTTATGTCAACTTTAGTAAGATGAAGAAGGTTAATTAACTTAAATATTTGAAGTTAATGATTTGAAGCAACTCAATATCGCTTGATAAATGAGTATATACAAGAAAATCGATTTTATACCTAAATATAAGATTATGGAATTCTTCCAAATGCACTGCCGTTATGGCTTTATGTCAACTTTAGTAAGATGAAGAAGGTTAATTAACTTAAATATTTGAAGTTAATGATTTGAAGCAACTCAATATCGCTTGATAAATGAGTATATACAAGAAAATCGATTTTATACCTAAATATAAGATTATGGAATTCTTCCAAATGCACTGCCGTTATGGCTTTATGTCAACTTTAGTAAGATGAAGAAGGTTAATTAACTTAAATATTTGAAGTTAATGATTTGAAGCAACTCAATATCGCTTGATAAATGAGTATATACAAGAAAATCGATTTTATACCTAAATATAAGATTATGGAATTCTTCCAAATGCACTGCCGTTATGGCTTTATGTCAACTTTAGTAAGATGAAGAAGGTTAATTAACTTAAATATTTGAAGTTAATGATTTGAAGCAACTCAATATCGCTTGATAAATGAGTATATACAAGAAAATCGATTTTAAACCTAAATATAAGATTATGGAATTCTTCCAAATGCACTGCCGTTATGGCTTTATGTCAACTTTAGTAAGATGAAGAAGGTTAATTAACTTAAATATTTGAAGTTAATGATTTGAAGCAACTCAATATCGCTTGATAAATGAGTATATACAAGAAAATCGATTTTATACCTAAATATAAGATTATGGAATTCTTCCAAATGCACTGCCGTTATGGCTTTATGTCAACTTTAGTAAGATGAAGAAGGTTAATTATCTTAAATATGTTAAATTTATGATTTGAAGCAACTCAATATCGATTGATAAATGTGTATATACAAGAAAATCGATTTTATACCTAAATATAAGATTATGGAATTCTTCCAAATGCACTGCCGTTATGGCTTTATGTCAACTTTAGTAAGATGAAGAAGGTTAATTAACTTAAATATTTGAAGTTAATGATTTGAAGCAACTCAATATCGCTTGATAAATGAGTATATACAAGAAAATCGATTTTATACCTAAATATAAGATTATGGAATTCTTCCAAATGCACTGCCGTTATGGCTTTATGTCAACTTAAGTAAGATGAAGAAGGTTAATTAAATTAAATATTTGAAGTTAATGATTTGAAGCAACTCAATATCGCTTGATAAATGAGTATATACAAGAAAATCGATTTTATACCTAAATATAAGATTATGGAATTCTTCCAAATGCACTGCCGTTATGGCTTTATGTCAACTTTAGTAAGATGAAGAAGGTTAATTAACTTAAATATTTGAAGTTAATGATTTGAAGCAACTCAATATCGCTTGATAAATGAGTATATACAAGAAAATCGATTTTATACCTAAATATAAGATTATGGAATTCTTCCAAATGCACTGCCGTTATGGCTTTATGTCAACTTTAGTAAGATGAAGAAGGTTAATTAACTTAAATATGTGAAGTTAATGATTTGAAGCAACTCAATATCGCTTGATAAATGAGTATATACAAGAAAATCGATTTTATACCTAAATATAAGATTATGGAATTCTTCCAAATGCACTGCCGTTATGGCTTTATGTCAACTTTAGTAAGATGAAGAAGGTTAATTATCTTAAATATGTTAAATTTATGATTTGAAGCAACTCAATATCGCTTGATAAATGAGTATATACAAGAAAATCGATTTTATACCTAAATATAAGATTATGGAATTCTTCCAAATGCACTGCCGTTATGGCTTTATGTCAACTTTAGTAAGATGAAGAAGGTTAATTAACTTAAATATTTGAAGTTAATGATTTGAAGCAACTCAATATCGCTTGATAAATGAGTATATACAAGAAAATCGATTTTATACCTAAATATAAGATTATGGAATTCTTCCAAATGCACTGCCGTTATGGCTTTATGTCAACTTTAGTAAGATGAAGAAGGTTAATTAACTTAAATATTTGAAGTTAATGATTTGAAGCAACTCAATATCGCTTGATAAATGAGTATATACAAGAAAATCGATTTTATACCTAAATATAAGATTATGGAATTCTTCCAAATGCACTGCCGTTATGGCTTTATGTCAACTTTAGTAAGATGAAGAAGGTTAATTAACTTAAATATTTGAAGTTAATGATTTGAAGCAACTCAATATCGATTGATAAATGAGTACATATATACAAGAAAATCGATTTTATACCTAAATATAAGATTATGGAATTCTTCCAAATGCACTGCCGTTATGGCTTTATGTCAACTTTAGTAAGATGAAGAAGGTTAATTAACTTAAATATTTGAAGTTAATGATTTGAAGCAACTCAATATCGATTGATAAATGAGTATATACAAGAAAATCGATTTTATACCTAAATATAAGATTATGGAATTCTTCCAAATGCACTGCCGTTATGGCTTTATGTCAACTTTAGTAAGATGAAGAAGGTTAATTAACTTAAATATTTGAAGTTAATGATTTGAAGCAACTCAATATCGCTTGATAAATGAGTATATACAAGAAAATCGATTTTATACCTAAATATAAGATTATGGAATTCTTCCAAATGCACTGCCGTTATGGCTTTATGTCAACTTTAGTAAGATGAAGAAGGTTAATTAACTTAAATATTTGAAGTTAATGATTTGAAGCAACTCAATATCGCTTGATAAATGAGTATATACAAGAAAATCGATTTTATACCTAAATATAAGATTATGGAATTCTTCCAAATGCACTGCCGTTATGGCTTTATGTCAACTTTAGTAAGATGAAGAAGGTTAATTAACTTAAATATTTGAAGTTAATGATTTGAAGCAACTCAATATCGATTGATAAATGAGTATATACAAGAAAATCGATTTTATACCTAAATATAAGATTATGGAATTCTTCCAAATGCACTGCCGTTATGGCTTTATGTCAACTTTAGTAAGATGAAGAAGGTTAATTATCTTTAATATTTGAAGTTAATGATTTGAAGCAACTCAATATCGCTTGATAAATGTATATATACAAGAAAATCGATTTTATACCTAAATATAAGATTATGGAATTCTTCCAAATGCACTGCCGTTATGGCTTTATGTCAACTTTAGTAAGATGAGGAAGGTTAATTAACTTAAATGAGTACATATATACAAGAAAATCGATTTTATACCTAAATATAAGATTATGGAATTCTTCCAAATGCACTGCGGTTATGGCTTTATGTCAACTTTAGTAAGGTTAATTATCTTAAATATTTGAAGTTAATGATTTGAAGCAACTCAATATCGCTTGATAAATGAGTATATACAAGAAAATCGATTTTATACCTAAATATAAGATTATGGAATTCTTCCAAATGCACTGCCGTTATGGCTTTATGTCAACTTTAGTAAGATGAAGAAGGTTAATTAACTTAAATATTTGAAGTTAATGATTTGAAGCAACTCAATATCGCTTGATAAATGAGTATATACAAGAAAATCGATTTTAAACCTAAATATAAGATTATGGATTCTTCCAAATGCACTGCCGTTATGGCTTTATGTCAACTTTAGTAAGATGAAGAATGTTAGTTAAATTAAATATTTGAAGTTAATGATTTGAAGCAACTCAATATCGCTTGATAAATGAGTATATACAAGAAAATCGATTTTATACCTAAATATAAGATTATGGAATTCTTCCAAATGCACTGCCGTTATGTGTTTGTGTCAACTTCAGTAAGATGAAGAAGGTTAATTAACTAACTAGTGAAGTTCCCAAATGCACTGAGCCGTTATGGCTTTAATGTCAACTTTAGTAAGATGCAAGAAGGTTAATTAAAATTAAATATGCGAAATTAATGATGTTGAAGCAACTCAATATCGATTGATACAATGAGTATATACAAGAAAATCCGATTTTTGGTACCTAAATAATAAATAATGGAATTCTTCCAAATGCACTGTCGTTATTAAATATGCGAAGTTACTGATTTGAAGCAACTCAATATCGATTGATAAATGTGCTATTTTTAGGCACTTGTG
>NC_064304.1:69801090-69822297 GCF_023373825.1 Bactrocera dorsalis | reverse complement strand
ATAAATCGATACTGAATTGCTTGAAATCATTAACTTCGCATAATTATTTAAGTTAATTAACCTTCTTCATCTTACTAAAGTTGACATAAAGCCATAACGGCAGTGCATTTGGAAGAATTCCACAATCTTATATTTATGTATAAAGCCGATTTTCTTTTGTATGCTTATTTATCAAGCGATATTGAGTTGATTACAATCATTAATTTAACATATTTAAGTTAATTAACCTCCTTCATCTTACTAAAGTTGGCATAAAGCCATAAAGGCAGTGCATTTGGAAGAATTCCAAAATCTTATAGTTAGGTATAAAGTCGATTTTCTTGTATATGCTTATTTATCAGTCGATACTGAGTTGCTTACAATCATTAATTTAACATAAAGGGTGATTTTTTAAGAGCTTGATAACTTTTTAAAAAAAAAAAAACGCATAAAATTTGCAAAATCTCATCGGTTCTTTATTTGAAACGTTAGATTGGTTCATGACATTTACTTTTTGAAGATAATTTCATTTAAATGTTGACCGCGGCTGCGTCTTAGGTGGTCCATTCGGAAAGTCCAATTTTGGGCAACTTTTTCGAGCATTTCGGCCGGAATAGCCCGAATTTCTTCGGAAATGTTGTCTTCCAAAGCTGGAATAGTTGCTGGCTTATTTCTGTAGACTTTAGACTTGACGTAGCCCCACAAAAAATAGTCTAAAGGCGTTAAATCGCATGATCTTGGTGGCCAACTTACGGGTCCATTTCTTGAGATGAATTGTTGTCCGAAGTTTTCCCTCAAAATGGCCATAGAATCGCGAGCTGTGTGGCATGTAGCGCCATCTTGTTGAAACCGCATGTCAACCAAGTTCAGTTCTTCCATTTTTGGCAACAAAAAGTTTGTTAGCATCGAACGATAGCGATCGCCATTCACCGTAACGTTGCGTCCAACAGCATCTTTGAAAAAATACGGTCCAATGATTCCACCAGCGTACAAACCACACCAAACAGTGCATTTTTCGGGATGCATGGGCAGTTCTTGAACGGCTTCTGGTTGCTCTTCACCCCAAATGCGGCAATTTTGCTTATTTACGTAGCCATTCAACCAGAAATGAGCCACATCGCTGAACAAAACACGCGCGCGAAACACATTTCGAACCGAACACTGATTTTGGTAATAAAATTCAATGATTTGCAAGCGTTGCTCGTTAGTAAGTCTATTCATGATGAAATGTCAAAGCATACTGAGCATCTTTCTCTTTGACACCATGTCTGAAATCCCACGTGATCTGTCAAATACTAATGCATGAAAATCCTAACCTCAAAAAAATCACCCGTTATTTAAGTTAATTAACCGTCTTCATCTTACTAAAGTTGGCATAAAGCCATAACGGCAGTGCATTTGGAAGAATTCCACAGTCTTATATTTAAGTATAAAGTCGATTTTCTTGTATATACAGACTTATCAATCGATATTGAGTTGCTTGAAATCATTAACTTCACATATTTAAGTTAATTAACCTCCATCATCTTACTAAAGTTGGCATAAAGCCATAACGGCAGTGCATTTGGAAGAATTCCACAGTCTTATATTTAAGTATAAAGTCGATTTTCTTGTATATACACATTTATCAATCGATATTGAGTTGCTTGAAATCATTAACTTCACATATTTAAGTTAATTAACCTTCTTCATCTTACTAAAGTTGGCATAAAGCCATAACGGCAGAACGGCATTTGGAAGAATTCCACAATAATTTATTTAAGTATATAGTCGATTTTCTTGTACTTACACATTTATCAATCGATATTGAGTTGCTTGAAATCATTAATTTCACATATTTAAGTTAATTATCCTTCTTCATCTTACTAAAGTTGACATAAACCCATAACGGCAGTGCATTTGGAAGAATTCCACAATCTTATAGTGAGGTATAAAGTCGATTTTCTTGTTTATACACATTTATCAATCGATATTGAGTTGCTTCAAATTAGAACTTCACATATTTAAATTAATTAACCTTCTTCATCTTACTAAAGTTGACATAAAGCCATAACGGCAGTGCATTTGGAAGAATTCCATAATCTTATATTTAGGTATAAAATCGATTTTCAAGTATATACTCATTTATCAACCGATATTGAGTTGCTTCAAATCATTAATTTAACATATTTAAGTAAATTAACCTTCTTCATCTTACTAAAGATGATATAAAGCCATAACGACAGTGCATTTGGAAAAATTCCATTTTCTTATATTTAGGTATAAAATCAATTTTCTTGTATGTGCACATTTATCAATCGATATTGAGTTGCTTCAAGTCTTTAATTTAACATATTAAAGTTAATTAACCTTCTTCATCTTACTAAAGTTGACATAAAACCATAACGGCAGTGCATTTGGAAAAATTCCATTTTCTTATATTTAGGTATAAAACCAATTTTCTTGTATGTGCACATTTATCAATCGATATTGAGTTGCTTCAAGTCATTAATTTAACATATTAAAGTTAATTAACCTTCTTCATCTTACTAAAGTTGACATAAAGCCATAACGACAGTGCATTTCGAAGAATTCCATTATCTTATATTTAGGTATAAAATCGATTTTCTTATATATACCCATTTAACAATCGATATTGAGTTGCTTCAAATCATTAACTTCGCATATTTAAGTTAATCAACCTTCCACATCTTACTAAAGTTGACACAAAGCCATAGCGGCAGTGCATTTGGAAGAATTCCACAATCTTATATTTAAGTATAAAATTGATTTTCTTGTATATACACATTTATCAATCGATATTGACTTGCTTGAAATCATTAACTTCACATACTTTTTTAAGTAAATTAACCTTCTTCATCTTACTAAAGTTGACATAAAGCCATAACGGCAGTGCATTTGAAAGAATTCCACAATCCTATATTTAGGTATAAAGTCGATTTTCTTGTTTATACACATTTATCACTCGATATTAAGTTGCTTCAAATCTATAACTTCACATATTTAAGTTAATTAACCTTCTTCATCTTACTAAAGTTGGCATAAAGCCATAACGGCAGTGCATTTGGAAGAATTCCATTATCTTATATATAGGTGTAAAATCGATTTTCTTGTATTTACACATTTATCAATCGATATTGAGTTGCTTGAAATCATTAATTTCGCATGTTTAAGTTAATTAACCGTCTTCATATTACTAAAGTTGACATAAACCCATAACGGCAGTGCATTTGGAAGAATTCCATAATCTTATAGTTAGGTATAAAGTCGATTTTCTTGTTTATACACATTTATCAATCGATATTGAGTTGCTTCAAATCATTAACTTCGCATATTTAAGTTAATTAACCTTCTTCATCTTACTAAAGTTGACATAAAGCCATAACGGCAGAGGATTTGGAAGAATTCCATTATCTTATATATAGGTGTAAAATCGATTTTCTTATATATACACATTTATAAATCGATATTGAGTTGCTTCAAATCATTAACTTCGCATATTTAATTTAACTAACCTTCCTTATCTTACCAAAGTTGACATAAAACCATAACGGCAGTGTATTTGGAAGAATTCCATAATCTTATATTTAGGTACAATATAGATTTTCTTGTACATGTATGCACATTTATCAATCGATATTGAGTTGCTTCAAGTCATTAACTTCGCATATTTAAGTTAATTAACCTTCCTCATCTTACTAAAGTTGACATAAAACCATAACGGCAGTGTATTTGGAAGAATTCCATAATCTTATATTTAGGTACAATATCGATTTTCTTGTATATGTATGCACATTTATCAATCGATATTGAGTTGCTTCAAATCATTAACTTCGCATATTTAAGTAAATCAACCTTCCACATCTTACTAAAGTTGACACAAAGCCATAGCGGCAGTGCATTTGGAAGAATTTCACAATCTTTTATTTAAGTATAAAATTGATTTTCTTGTATATACACATTTATCAATCGATATTGAGTTGCTTCAAATCATTAACTTCACATACTTATTTAAGTAAATTAACCCTCTTCATCTTACTAAAGGTGATATAAAGCCATAACGGCAGTGAATATGGAAGAATTCCATTATCTTAAATTTAGATATAAAATCGATTTTCTTATATATACCAATTTATCAGTCGATATTGAGTTGCTTACAATCATTAACTTCGCATATTTAAGTTAATTGACATTCTTCATCTTACTAAAGTTGACATAAAGCCATAACGGCAGTGCATTTGGAAGAATTCCATTATCTTATATTTAGGTATAAAATCAATTTTCTTGTATGTGCACATTTATCAATCGATATTGAGTTGCTTCAAGTCATTAATTTAACATATTTAAGTTAATTAACCTTCTTCATCTTACCATAGGTGATATAAAGCCTTAACGACAGTGCATTTCGAAGAATTCCATTATCTTATATTTAGGTATAAAATCGATTTTTTTACATATACCCATTTATAAATCGATGTTGAGTTGCTTACAGTCATTAACTTCACATATTAAAGACAATTATCGTTCTTCATCTTAATAAAGTTGATATAAAGCCATAACGGCAGTGCATTTGGAAGAATTCCATTATCTTATATTTAGGTATAAAATCAATTTTCTTATATATACACATTTATAAATCGATATTGAGTTGCTTAAAATCATTAACTTCGCATACTTTTTTAATTAAATTAACCTTCTTCATATTACTAAAGTTAACATAAAACCATAACGGCAGTGCATTTTGAAAAGTTCCATTATCTTATATTTAGGTATAAAATCAATTTTCTTGTATGTGCACATTTATCAATCGATATTGAGTTGCTTCAAGTCATTAGTTTAACATATTCAAGTTAATTAACCTTCTTCATCTTACTAAAGGTGATATAAAGCCATAACGGCAGTGCATTTGGAAGAATTCCATAATCTTATATTTCTTGTATTTACACATTTATAAATCGATGCTGAGTTGCTTACAATCATTAACTTCACATATTTAAGTTAATTAACATTCTTCATCTTACTAAGGTTGACATAAAGCCATACCGGCAGTGCATTTGGAAGAATTCCATAATCTTATATTTAGGTACAATATCGATTTTCTTGTATATGTATGCACATTTATCAATCGATATTGGGTTGCTTCAAGTCATTAATTTAACATATTTAAGTTAATTAACCTTCTTCATCTTACTAAAGGTGATATAATGCCATAACGACAGTGCATTTGGAAGAATTCCACAATCTTATATTTAAGTATAAAGTTGATTTTCTTGTATATACACATTTATCAATCGATATTGAGTTGCTTGAAATCATTAACTTCACATACCTTTTTAAGTAAATTAACCTTCTTCATCTTACTAAAGTTGACATAATGCCATAACGACAGTGCATTTGGAAAAATTCCATTACCTTATGTTTAGGTATGAAATCAATTTTCTTGTATTTACACATTTATAAATCGATGCTGAGTTGCTTACAATTATAAACCTCGCATATTTAAGTTAATTAACCTTCTTTATCTTACTAAAGTTGACATAAAGCCATAACGGCAGTGCATTTGGAAGAACTCCATAATCTTAGAGCTAGTTACAATATCGATTTTCATGTATATACACATTTATAAATCGATGTTGAGTTGCTTACAATCACTAACTTCACATATTTAAGTTAATTATCCTTCTTCATCTTACTAAAGTTGACATAAAGCCATAGCGGCAGTGCATTTGGAAGAATTCCATAATCTTATAGTTAGGTACAATATCGATTTTCTTGTATATACACATTTATAAATCGATGTTGAGTTGCTTACAATCACTAACTTCACATATTTAAGTTAATTAACCTTCTTCATCTTACTAAAGTTGACATAAAGCCATAACAGCAGAGGATTTGGAAGAATTCCATTATCTTATATATAGGTGTAAAATCGATTTTCTTATATATACACATTTATAAATCGATTTTGAGTTGCTTCAAATCATTAACTTCGCATATTTAATTTAACTAACCTTCCTTATCTTACTAAAGTTGATATAAAGCCATAACGGCAGTGCATTTGGAAGAATTCCATTATCTTATATTTAGGTACAAAATCGATTTTCGCATATATACCCATTTATAAATCGATATTGAGTTGCTCCAAATCATTAACTTCGCATATTTAAGTTAATTGACATTCTTCATCTTACTAAAGTTGACATAAAGCCATAACGGCAGTGCATTTGGAAGAATTCCATTATCTTATATTTAGGTATAAAATCAATTTTCTTGTATGTGCACATTTATCAATCGATATAAAGTTGCTTCAAGTCATTAATTTAACATATTTAAGTTAATTAACCTTCTTCATCTTACTAAAGGTGATATAAAACCATAACGACAGTGCATTTGGAAGAATTCCATCATCTTATATTTACGTATAAAATCGATTTTCTTATATATACCCATTTATAAATCGATGTTGAGTTGCTTACAATCATTAACTTCACATATTTAAGACAATTATCCTTCTTCATCTTACTAAAGTTGATATAAAGCCATAACGGCAGTGCATTTGGAAGAATTCCATTATCTTATATTTAGGTACAAAATCGATTTTCTTATATATACCCATTTATAAATCGATATTGAGTTGCTTCAAATCATTAGCTTCGCATGTTTAAGTTAATTAACCTTCTTCATCTTACTACAGGTGATATAAAGCCATAACGACAGTGCATTCGGAAAAGTTCCATTATCTTATATTTAGGTATAAAATCAATTTTCTGGTATGTGCACATTTATCAATCGATATTGAGTTGCTTCAAGTCATTAATTTAACATATTCAAGTTAATTAACCATCTTCATCTTACTAAAGTTGACATAAAGCCATAACGGCAGTGCATTTGGAAGAATTCCATAATCTTATATTTAGGTACAATATCGATTTTCTTGTATTTACACATTTATAAATCGATGCTGAGTTGCTTACAATCATTAACTTCACATATTTAAGTTATTTAACATTCTTCATCTTACTAAGGTTGACATAAGGCCATACCGGCAGTGCATTTGGAAGAATTCCATAATCTTATATTTAGGTACAATATCGATTTTCTTGTATATGTATGCACATTTATCAATCGAAATTGAGATGCTTACAATCATTAATTTAACATATTTAAGTACATTAACCTTCTTCATCTTACTAAAGGTGACACAAAGCCATAACGGCAGTGCATTTGGAAGAATTCCATAATCTTATAGTTAGGTATAAAGTCGATTTTCTTGTATATACTCATTTATCAATCGATATTGAGTTTCTTACAATCATTAATTTAACATATTTAAGTAAATTAACCTTCTTCATCTTTTTAAAGTTGACATAAAGCCATAACGGCAGTGCATTTGGAAGAATTCGATTACTTTATATTTAGGTATAAAATCGATTTTCTTATATACACACATTTATAAATCGATATTGAGTTGCTTGAAATCATTAACTTCGCATATTTAAGTTAATTAACCTTCTTCATCTTACTAAAGTTGACATAAAGCCATAACGGCAATGCATTTGGAAGAATTCCACAAACTTATATTAAGGTACAGTATCGATTTTCTTGTATATACACACTTATAAATCGATATTGGGTTGCTTCAAATCATTAACTTCGCATATTTAAGTTAATAAACCTTCCTCATCTTACAAAAGTTGACATAAAGCCATAACGGCAGTGCATTTGGAAGACTTCCACAATCTTATAGTTAGGTATAAAGTCGATTTTCTTGTATGTGCTTGTTTATCAATCGATATTGAGTTGCTTACAATCATTAACTTCGCATATTTAAGTTAATTAACCTTCTTCGTCTTACTAAAGTTGACATAAAGCCATAACGGCAGTGCATTTGGAAGAATTCCATTACTTTATATTAAGGTATAAAATCGATTTTCTTATATATATACACTTATCAATCGATATTGAGTTGCTTCAAGTCAATAACTTCACATATTTAAGTTAATTAACCTTCTTCATCTTACTAATCTTGACATAATACCATAACGGCAGAGCATTTGGAAGATTTCCATAATCTTATATTTAGATATAAAATAGATTTTCTTGTATCAATCGATATTGAGTTGCTATAAATCATTAACTTCACATATTTAAGTTAATTAACCTTCTTCATCTTACTAAAGTTGACATAAAGCCATAACGGCAGTGCATTTGGAAGAATTTCATAATCTTATATTTAGGTATAAAATCGATTTTCTTGTATATACACATTTATCAATCGATACTGAGTTGCTCCAAATCATAAATTTAACACATTTAAGATAATTAACCTTCTTCATCTTACTAAAGTTGATATAACGCCATAACGGCAGTGCATTTGGAAGAATTCCATAATTTTATATTTAGGTATAAAATCGATTTTCTTGTATATATGTACTCATTTATCAATCGATATTGAGTTGCTTGAAATCATTAACTTCGCATATTTAATTTAACTAACGTTCCTTATCTTACTAAAGTTGACATAAACCTATAACGGCAGTGCATTTGGAAGAATTCCATAATCTTATATTTAGGTTTAAAATCGATTTTCTTGTATATATGTACTCATTTATCAAGCGATATTGAGTTGCTTCAAATCATTAACTTCACATATTTAAGTTAATTAACCTTCTTCATCCTACTAAAGTTGACATAAAGCCATAACGGCAGTGCATTTGGAAGAATTCCATAATCTTATATTTAGGTATAAAATCGATTTTCTTGTATATACACATTTATCAATCGATATTGAGTTGCTTCAAGTCATTAACTTCGCATATTTAAGTTAATTAACCTTCCTCATCTTACTAAAGTTGACATAAAACCATAACGGCAGTGAATTTGGAAGAATTCCACAATCCTATATTTAGGTATAAAGTCGATTTTCTTGTTTATACACTTTTATCACTCGATATTAAGTTGCTTCAAATCTATAACTTCACATATTTAAGTTAATTAACCTTCTTCATCTTACTAAAGTTGGCATAAAGCCATAACGGCAGTGCATTTGGAAGAATTCCACAATCTTATAGTTAGGTATAAAGTCGATTTTCTTGTTTATACACATTTATCAATCGATATTGAGTTGCTTCAAATCATTAACTTCACATATTTAAGTTAATTAACCTTCTTCATCTTACTAAAGTTGGCATAAAGCCATAACGGCAGTGCATTTGGAAGAATTCCAAAATCTTATATTTAAGTATATAGTCGATTTTCTTGTATTTACACATTTATCAATCGATATTGAGTTGCTTCAAATCATTAACTTCGCATATTTAAGTAAATTAACCTTCTTCATCTTACTGAAGGTGATATAAAGCCATAACGGCAGTGCATTTGGAAGAATTCCATAATCTTATATTTAGGTATAAAGTCGATTTTCTTGTATATACACATTTATCAATCGATATTGAGTTGCTTCAAATCATTAACTTCACATATTTAAGTTAATTAACCTTCTTCATCTTACTAAAGTTGACATAAAGCCATAACGGCAGTGCATTTGGAAGAATTCCACAAACTTATATTTAGGTATAAAGACGATTTTCTTGTTTATACACATTTATCAATCGATATTGAGATGCTTACAATCATTAATTTAACATATTTAAGTACATTAACCTTCTTCATCTTACTAAAGGTGACACAAAGCCATAACGGCAGTGCATTTGGAAGAATTCCATAATCTTATATTTAGGTATAAAGACGATTTCCTTGTATATACACATTTATAAATCGATATTGAGCTGCTTCAAATCATTAACTTTGCATATTTAGGTTAATTAACCTTCTTCATCTTACTAAAGTTGATATAAAGCCATAACGGCAGTGCATTTGGAAAAATTCCATAATCTTATATTTAGGTTTAAAGTCGATTTTCTTGTACATACACATTTATCAAGCGATATTGAGTTGCTTCAAATCATTAACTTTAAATATTTAAGTTAAATAAACTTTTTCATCTCACTAAAGTTGACATAAAGCCATAACGGCAGTGCATTTGGAAGAATTCCATAATCTTATATTTAGGTATAAAATCGATTTTCTTGTATATACACATTTATCAATCGATATTGAGTTGCTTCAAATCACTAACTTCACATATTTAAGTTAATTAACCTTATTCATCTTACTAAAGTTCACATAAAGCCATAACGGCAGTGCATTTGGAAGAATTCCATAATCTTATATTTAGGTATAAATCGATTTTCTTGTATATACACATTTATCAAGCGATATTGAGTTGCTTCAAATCATTAGCTTCACATATTCAAGTTAATTAACCTTCTTCATCTTACTAAAGTTGACATAAAGCCATAACGGCAGTGCATTTGGAAGAATTCCAAAATCTTATATTTAGGTATAAAATCGATTTTCTTGTATATACACATTTATCAAGCGATATTGAGTTGCTTCAAATCATTAGCTTCAGATATTTAAGTTAATTAACCTTCTTCATCTTACTAAAGTTGACATAAAGCCATAACGGCAGTGCATTTGGAAGAATTCCATAATCTTATATTTAGGTATAAAATCGATTTTCTTGTATATACACATTTATATATCGTTACTGAGTTGCTTCAAAGCATTAGTTTCAAATATTTAAGTTAATAAACCTTCTTCATATTACTGACGTTGACATAAAGCCACAACGGCTGTGCATTTGGAAGAGTTCCACAATCTTATATTTAGGTATAAAATCGATTTTCTTGTATATACACATTTATCAATCGATATTGAGTTGCTTCAAATCATTAATTTAACATATTTAAGTTAATTAACCTTCTTCATCTTACTAAAGTTGACATAGAGCCATAACGGCAGTGCATTTGGAAGAATTCCACAATCTTATATTTAGGTATAAAATCGATTTTCTTGTATATACACATTTATCAATAAATATTGAGGTGATTCAAATCATTAACTTCACATATTTAAGTTAATTAACCTTCTTCATCTTACTAAAGTTGACATAAAGCCATAACGGCAGTGCATTTGGAAGAATTCCACAATCTTATATTTAGGTATAAAATCGATTTTCTTGTATATACACATTTATCAATCGATATTGAGTTGCTTCAAATCATTAACTTCAAATATTTAAGATAATTAACCTTCTTCATCTTACCAAAGTTGACATAAAGCCATAACGGCAGTGCATTTGGAAGAATTCCATAATCTTATATTTAGGTATAAAATCGATTTTCTTGTATATATACATTTATCAAGCGATATTGAGTTGCTTCAAATCATTAACTTCAAATATTAAAGATAATTAACCTTCTTCATCTTACTAAAGTTGACATAAAGCCACAACGGCAGTGCATTTGGAACAATTCCATAATCTTATATTTAGGTATAAAATCGATTTTCTTGTATGTGCTTGTTTATCAATAGATATTTAGTTGCATACAAACATTAACTTCGCAAAATAAAGTTAATTAACCTTCTTCATCTTACTAAAGTTGACATAAAGCCATAACGGCAGTGCATTTGGAAGAATTCCATAATCTTATATTTAGGTATAAATCGATTTTCTTGTATATACACATTTATCAATCGATATTGAGTTGCTTCAAATCATTAGCTTCACATATTTAAGTTAATTAACCTTCTTCATCTTACTAAAGTTGACATAAAGCCATAACGGCAGTGTATTTGGAAGAATTCCACAATCTTATATTTAGGTATAAAATCGATTTTCTTGTATATACACATTTATCAAGCGAAATTGAGTTGCTTCAAATCATTAACTTCACATATTTAAGTTAATTAACCTTCTTCATCTTACTAAAGTTGACATAAAGCCATAACGGCAGTGCATTTGGAAAGATTCCATAATCTTATATTTAGGTATAAAGTCGATTTTCTTGTAAACACACATTGATCAATCGATATTGAGTTGCTTCAAATCATTAACTTCACATATTTAAGTTAATTAACCTTCTTCATCTTACTAAAGTTGACATAAAGCCATAACGGCAGTGCATTTGGAAGAATTCCATAATCTTATATTTAGGTATAAAGTCGATTTTCTTGTTTATACACATTTATAAATCGATATTGAGTTGCTTCAAATCATTAACTTCACATATTTAAGTTAATTAACCTTCTTCATCTTAATAAAGTTGACATAAAGCCATAACGGCAGTGCATTTGGAAGAATTCCACAATCTTATATTTAGGTATAAAGACGATTTTCTTGTTTATACACATTTATCAATCGATATTGAGTTTCTTCAAATCACTAACTTCACATATTTAAGTTAATTAACCTTCTTCATCTTACCAAAGTTGACATAAAGCCATAACGGCAGTGCATTTGGGAGAATTCTATTATCTTATATATAGGTATAAATTCGATTTTCTTGTATTTACACATTTATCAATCGATATTGAGTTGTTTGAAATCATTAATTTCGCATGTTTAAGTTAATTAACCTTCCTCATCTTACTAAAGTTGACATAAAACCATAACGGCAGTGAATTTGGAAGAATTCCACAATCCTATATTTAGGTATAAAGTAGATTTTATTGTATGAACACATTTAGCAATCGATAATAATTTGCCTCAAATCATTATCTTAACATATTTAAGTTAATTAACCTTCTTCATCTTACTAAAGTTGGCATAAAGCCATAACGGCAGTGCATTTGGAAGAATTCCATAATCTTATAGTTAGGTATAAAGTCGATTTTCTTGTTTATACACATTTATCAATCGATATTGAGTTGCTTCAAATCATAAATTTAACATATTTAAGATAATTAACCTTCTTCATCTTACTAAAGTTGACATAAAGCCATAACGGCTGTGCATTTGGAAGAATTCCATAATCTTATATTTAGGTTTAAAATCGAATTTCTTGAACATACACATTTATCAATCGATATTGAGTTGCTTGAAATCATTAACTTCAACTATTTAAGCTAATTAACCTTCGTCATCTTACTTAAGTTGACATAAAGCCATAAGGGCAGTGCATTTGAAAGAATTCCATAATCTTATATTTAGGTTTAAAATCGATTTTTTTGTATATACTCATTTATCAAGCGATATTGAGTTGCTTCAAATCATTAACTTCGCATATTTAAGTTAATTAACCTTCTTCATCTTACTAAAGTTGACATAAAGCCATAACGGCAGTGCATTTGGAAGAATTCCATAATCTTATATTTAGGTACAATATCGATTTTCTTGTATATACACATTTATCAATCGATATTGAGTTGCTTCAAGTCATTAACTTCGCATATTTAAGTTAATTAACCTTCCTCATCTTACTAAAGTTGACATAAAACCATAACGGCAGTGTATTTGGAAGAATTCCATAATCTTATATTTAGGTACAATATCGATCTTCTTGTATATGTAAGCACATTTATCAATCGATATTGAGTTGCTTCAAATCATTAACTTCACATACTTATTTAAGTAAATTAACCTTCTTCATCTTACTAAAGGTGATATAAAGCCATAACGACAGTGCATTTCGAAGAATTCCATTATCTTATATTTAGGTACAATATCGATTTTCTTATACATATACACCCATTTATAAATCGATATTGAGTTGCTTCAAATCATTAACTTCGCATATTTAAGTTAATTATCCTCCTTCATCTTACTAAAGTTGACATAAAGCCATAACGGCAGTGAATTTGGAAGAATTCCATTATCTTATATTTAGGTATAAAATCGATTTTCTTATATATACCCATTTATCAATCGATATTGAGTTGCTTACAATCATTAACTTCACATATTTAAGTTAATTATCCTCCTTCATCTTACTAACGTTGACATAAAGCCATAACGGCAGTGCATTTGGAAGAATTCCATTATCTTATATTTAGGTACAAAGTCGATTTTCTTATATATACCCATTTATAAATCGATATTGAGTTGCTTCAAATCATTAACTTCGCATATTTAAGTTAATTATCCTCCTTCATCTTACTAAAGTTGACATAAAGCCATAGCGGCAGTGCATTTGGAAGAATTCCATTATCTTATATTTAAGTATGAAGTTGATTTTCTTGTATATACACATTTATCTATCGATATCGAGTTACTTGAAATCATTAACTTCACATTATTTTTTAAGTAAATTAACCTTCTTCATCTTACTAAAGGTGATATAAAGCCATAACGGCAGTGCATTTGGAAGAATTCCATAATCTTATATTTAGGTATAAAATCGATTTTCTTGTATGTGCACATTTACCAATCGATATTGAGTTGCTTCAAATCATAAATTTAACATATTTAAGATAATTAACCTTCTTCATCTTACTAAAGTTGATATAAAGCCATACCGGCAGTGCATTTGGAAGAATTCCGAAATCTTATATTTAGGTACAATATCGATTTTCTTGTATTTACACATTTATAAATCGATGCTGAGTTGCTTACAATCATTAACTTCACATATTTAAGTTAATAAGCCTTCTTCATCTTACTAAAGTTGACATAAAGCCATAACGGCAGTGCATTTGGAAGAATTCCATAATCTTATATTTAGGTACAATATCTATTTTCTTGTATATGTATGCACATTTATCAATCGATATTAGGTTGCTTCAAGTCATTAATTTAACATATTTAAGTTAATTAACCTTCTTCATCTTACTAAAGGTGATATAATGCCATAACGACAGTGCATTTGGAAGAATTCCACAATCTTATATTTAAGTATACAGTTGATTTTCTTGTATATACACATTTATCAATCGATATTGAGTTGCTTGAAATCATTAACTTCACATACCTTTTTAAGTAAATTAAATTATATGTATTATGTAGTTATATGTATTATATGTAAAATCGATTTTCTTATATATACACATTTATAAATCGATATTGAGTTGCTTCAAATCATTAACTTCGCATATTTAATTTAACTAACCTTCGTTATCTTACTAAAGTTGACATAAAACCATAACGGCAGTGTATTTGGAAGAATTCCATAATCTTATATTTAGGTACAATATAGATTTTCTTGTACATGTATGCACATTTATCAATCGATATTGAGTTGCTTCAAATCATTAAATTCACATATTTAAGTTAGTTAACCTTCTTCATCGCACTGAAGTGGATATAAATCTATAACGGCAGTTAATTTGCAAGAATTCCATAATCTTATATTTAGGTACAATATAGATTTTCTTGTATATGTATGCACATTTATCAATCGATATTGAGTTGCTTCAAATCAGTAACTTTGCATATTTAAGTTAATTAACCTTCCTCATCTTACTAAAGTTGACATAAAGCCATAGCGGCAGTGCATTTGGAAGAATTCCACAATCTTATATTTAAGTATAAAGTTGATTTTCTTGTATATACACATTTATCAATCGATATTGAGTTGCTTCAAATCATTAACTTCGCATATTTAAGTAAATTAACCTTCTTCATCTTACTAAAGGTGATATAAAGCCATAACGACAGTGCATTTCGAAGAATTCCATTATCTTATATTTAGGTATAAAATCGATTTTCTTATATATACCCATTTATAAATCGATATTGAGTTGCTTCAAATCATTAGCTTCGCATGTTTAAGTTAATTAACCTTCTTCATCTTACTAAAGGTGATATAAAGCCATAACGACAGTGCATTCGGAAAAGTTCCATTATCTTATATTTAGGTATAAAATCAATTTTCTTGTATGTGCACATTTATCAATCGATATTGAGTTGCTTCAAGTCATTAATTTAACATATTCAAGTTAATTAACCTTCTTCATCTTACTAAAGTTGACATAAAACCATAACGGCAGTGTATTTGGAAGAATTCCATAATCTTATATTTAGGTACAATATAGATTTTCTTGTATATGTATGCACATTTATCAATCGATATTGAGTTGCTTCAAATCATTAACTTCGCATATTTAAGTTAATAAGCCTTCTTCATCTTACTAAAGTTGACATAAAGCCATAACGGCAGTGCATTTGGAAGAATTCCATAATCTTATATTTAGGTACAATATCGATTTTCTTGTATATGTATGCACATTTATCAATCGATATTGAGTTGCTTCAAATCATTAACTTCGCATATTTAAGTTAATCAACCTTCCGCATCTTACTAAAGTTGACACAAAGCCATAGCGGCAGTGCATTTGGAAGAATACCACAATCTTATATTTAAGTATAAAATTGATTTTCTTGTATATACACATTTATCAATCGATATTGACTTGCTTGAAATCATTAACTTCGCATACTTATTTAAGTTAATTAACCTTCTTCATCTTACTAAAGTTGACATAAAGCCATAACAGCAGTGCATTTGAAAGAATTCCACAATCTTATATTTAGGTATAAAGTCGATTTTCTTGTTTACACACATTTAGCACTCGATATTAAGTTGCTTCGAATCATTAACTTCACATATTTAAGTTAATTAACCTTCTTCATCTTACTAAAGTTGGCATAAAGCCATAACGGCAATACATTTGGAAAAATTCCACAATCTTATAGTTAGGTATAAAGTCGATTTTCTTGTTTATACACATTTATAAATCGATGTTGAGTTGCTTACAATCACTAACTTCAAATATTTAAGTTAACTAACCTTCCTCATCTTACTAAAGTTGACATAAAGCCATAACGGCAGTGTATTTGGAAGAATTCCATAATCTTATATTTAGGTACAATATCGATTTTCTTGTATATGTATGCACATTTGTCAATCGATATTGAGTTGCTTCAAATCATTAACTTCACATACTTATTTAAGTAAATTAACCTTCTTCATCTTACTAAAGGTGATATAAAGCCATAACGACAGTGCATTTCGAAGAATTCCATTATCTTATATTTAGGTACAATATCGATTTTCTTATACATATATGCCCATTTATAAATCGATATTGGGTTGCTTCAAATCATTAACTTCGCATATTTAAGGTTATTAACCTTCCACATCTTACTAAAGTTGACATAAAGCCATAACGGCAGTGCATTTGGAAGAATTCCATTATCTTATATTCAGGTATAAAATCGATTTTCTTATATATACCCATTTATCAATCGATATTGAGTTGCTTACAATCATTAACTTCACATATTTAAGTTAATTATCCTCCTTCATCTTACTAAAGTTGATATAAAGCCATAACGGCAGTGCATTTGGAAGAACTCCATTATCTTATATTTAGGTACAAAATCGATTTTCGTATATATACCCATTTATAAATCGATATTGAGTTGCTTCAAATCATTAACTTCGCATATTTAAGTTAATTGACCTTCTTCATCTTACTAAAGTTGACATAAAGCCATGGCGGCAGTGCATTTGGAAGAATTCCACAATCTTATATTTAAGTATAAAGTTGATTTTCTTGTATATACACATTTATCAATCGATATCGAGTTACTTGAAATCATTAACTTCACATACTTTTTTAAGTAAATTAACCTTCTTCATCTTACTAAAGGTGATATAAAGCCATAACGACAGTGCATTTGGAAAAATTCCATTATCTTATATTTAGGTATAAAATCTATTTTCTTGTATGTGCACATTTATCAATCGATATAAAGTTGCTTCAAGTCATTAATTTAACATATTCAAGTTAATTAACCTTCTTCATCTTACTAAAGTTGACATAAAGCCATAACGGCAGTGCATTTGGAAGAATTCCATAATCTTATATTTAGGTACAATATCGATTTTCTTGTATTTACACATTTATAAATCGATGCTGAGTTGCTTACAATCATTAACTTCACATATTTATGTTAATTAACATTCTTCATCTTACTAAGGTTGACATAAAGCCATACCGGCAGTGCATTTGGAAGAATTCCATAATCTTATATTTAGGTACAATATCGATTTTCTTGTATATGTATGCACATTTATCAATCGATATTGGGTTGCTTCAAGTCATTAATTTAACATATTTAAGTTAATTAACCTTCTTCATCTTACTAAAGGTGATATAATGCCATAACGACAGTGCATTTGGAAGAATTCCACAATCTTATATTTAAGTATAAAGTTGATTTTCTTGTATATACACATTTATCAATCGATATTGAGTTGCTTGAAATCATTAACTTCACATACCTTTTTAAGTAAATTAACCTTCTTCATCTTACTAAAGTTGACATAAAGCCATAACGACAGTGCATTTGGAAAAATTCCATTACCTTATGTTTAGGTATAAAATCAATTTTCTTGTATTTACACATTTATAAATCGATGCTGAGTTGCTTACAATCATAAACTTCGCATATTTAAGTTAATTAACCTTCTTCATCTTACTAAAGTTGACATAAAGCCATAACGGCAGTGCATTTGGAAGAATTCCATAATCTTATAGCTAGGTACAATATCGATTTTCTTGTATATACACATTTATAAATCGATGTTGAGTTGCTTACAATCACTAACTTCACATATTTAAGTTAATTATCCTTCTTCATCTTACTAAAGTTGACATAAAGCCATAGCGGCAGTGCATTTGGAAGAATTCCATAATCTTATAGTTAGGTACAATATCGATTTTCTTGTATATACACATTTATAAATCGATGTTGAGTTGCTTACAATCACTAACTTCACATATTTAAGTTAACTAACCTTCTTCATCTTACTAAAGTTGACATAAAGCCATAACGGCAGAGGATTTGGAAGAATTCCATTATCTTATATATATGTAGGTGTAAAATCGATTTTCTTATATATACACATTTATAAATCGATATTGAGTTGCTTCAAATCATTAACTTCGCATATTTAATTTAACTAACCTTCCTTATCTTACTAAAGTTGACATAAAACCATAACGGCAGTGTATTTGGAAGAATTCCATAATCTTATATTTAGGTACAATATAGATTTTCTTGTACATGTATGCACATTTATCAATCGATATTGAGTTGCTTCAAATCATTAAATTCACATATTTAAGTTAGTTAACCTTCTTCATCGCACTGAAGTGGATATAAATCCATAACGGCAGTTAATTTGCAAGAATTCCATAATCTTATATTTAGGTACAATATCGATTTTCTTGTATATGTATGCACATTTATCAATCGATATTGAGTTGCTTCAAATCAGTAACTTCGCATATTTAAGTTAATTAACCTTCCTCATCTTACTAAAGTTGACATAAAGCCATAGCGGCAGTGCATTTGGAAGAATTCCACAATCTTATATTTAAGTATAAAGTTGATTTTCTTGTATATACACATTTATCAATCGATATTGAGTTGCTTCAAATCATTAACTTCACATACTTATTTAAGTAAATTAACCTTCTTCATCTTACTGAAGGTGATATAAAGCCATAACGACAGTGCATTTCGAAGAATTCCATTATCTTATATTTAGGTATAAAATCGATTTTCTTATATATACCCATTTATAAATCGATATTGAGTTGCTTCAAATCATTAACTTCGCATATTTAAGTTAATTAACCTTCTTCATCTTACTAAAGGTGATATAAAGCCATAACGACAGTGCATTCGGAAAAGTTCCATTATCTTATATTTAGGTATAAAATCAATTTTCTTGTATGTGCACATTTATCAATCGATATTGAGTTGCTTCAAGTCATTAATTTAACATATTCAAGTTAATTAACCTTCTTCATCTTACTAAAGTTGACATAAAGCCATAACGGCAGAGGATTTGGAAGAATTCCATTATCTTATATATAGGTGTAAAATCGATTTTCTTGTATTTACACATTTATCAATCGATATTGAGTTGCTTGAAATCATTAATTTCGCATGTTTAAGTTAATTAACCTTCTTCATCTTACTAAAGTTGACATAAACCCATAACGGCAGTGCATTTGGAAGAATTCCATAATCTTATATTTAGGTACAATATAGATTTTCTTGTACATGTATGCACATTTATCAATCGGTATTAAGTTGCTTCAAGTCATTCACTTCGCATATTTAAGTTAATTAACCTTCCTCATCTTACTAAAGTTGACATAAAACCATAACGGCAGTGAATTTGGAAGAATTCCATAATCTTATATTTAGGTACAATATCGATTTTCTTGTATATGTATGCACATTTATCAATCGATATTGAGTTGCTTCAAATCATTAACTTCGCATATTTAAGTTAATTAACCTTCCTCATCTTACTAAAGTTGACACAAAGCCATAGCGGCAGTGCATTTGGAAGAATTCCACAATCTTATATTTAAGTATAAAATTGATTTTCTTGTATATACACATTTATCAATCGATATTGACTTGCTTGAAATCATTAACTTCACATACTTTTTTAAGTAAATTAACCTTCTTCATCTTACTAAAGTTGACATAAAGCCATAACGGCAGTGCATTTGAAAGAATTCCACAATCCAATATTTAGGTACAATATCGATTTTCTTGTTTATACACATTTATAAATCGATGTTGAGTTGCTTACAATTACTAACTTGACATATTTAAGTTAACTAACCTTCTTCATCTTACTAAAGTTGACATAAAGCCATAACGGCAGAGGATTTGGAAGAATTCCATAATCTTAGATGTAGGTATAAAGTCTATTTTCTTGTTTATACACATTTATCAATCGCTATTGACTTGCTTCAAATCATTAACTTCGCATATTTAAGTTAATTAACCTTCTTCATCTTACTAAAGTTGACATAAAACCATAACGGCAGTGTATTTGGAAGAATTCCATAATCTTATATTTAGGTACAATATAGATTTTCTTGTACATGTATACAAATTTATCACTCGATATTAAGTTGCTTCAAATCTATAACTTCGCATAATTAAGTTAATTAACCTTCTTCATCGCACTGAAGTGGATATAAATCTATAACGGCAGTGTATTTGGAAGAATTCCATAATCTTATATTTAGGTACAATATAGATTTTCTTGTACATGTATGCACATTTATCAATCGATATTGAGTTGCTTCAAGTCAGTAACTTTGCATATTTAAGTTAATTAACCTTCCTCATCTTACTAAAGTTGACATAAAGCCATAGCGGCAGTGCATTTGGAAGAATTCCACAATCTTATATATAGGTATAAAGTTGATTTTCTTGTTCATAGACATTTATCAATCGATATTGAGTTTCTTCAAATCACTAACTTCACATATTTAAGTAAATTAACCTTCTTCATCTTACTAAAGTTGACATAAAGCCATAACGACAGTGCATTTCGAAGA
>NC_064304.1:69781736-69800590 GCF_023373825.1 Bactrocera dorsalis | reverse complement strand
TTAAACTACTTTTTATTATGAACACTATTGCCACGCCCCTGGTGGTGATAGAGAAGAGGTTGAGGGCTTTTCTGAAAGCTCATTAAACTATCTAACTGGTGCAATGGAGTCCACCTACGTCTACCAATTTAGGCGCTAGAGCGTTTACAAGGTTGAAACAAAATGTGATTTATTTTTAAACTACTTTTTATTATGAACACTATTGCCACGCCCCTGGTGGTGATAGAGAAGAGGTTGAGGGCTTTTCTGAAAGCTCATTAAACTATCTAACTGGTGCAATGTATTGGGTCCACCTACGTCGACCAATTTAGGCGCTAGAGCGTTTACAAGGTTGAAACAAAAATGTGATTTTTTTTAAACTACATTTTATTATGAACACTATTGCAACGACCCTGGTGGTGATAGAGAAGAGGTTGAGGGCTTTTCTGAAAGCTCATTAAACTATCTAACTGGTGCAACGTATTGGGTCCACCTTCGTCAGCCAATTTAGGCGCTAGAGCGTTTACAAGGTTGAAACAAAAATGTGATTTTTTTTAACCACTGTTTATTATGAACACTATTGCCACGCCCCTGGTGGTGATAGAGAAGAGGTTGAGGGCTTTTCTGAAAGCTCATTAAACTATCTAACTGGTGCAACGTATTGGGTCCACCTTCGTCAGCCAATTTAGGCGCTAGAGCGTTTACAAGGTTGAAACAAAAATGTGATTTTTTTAACTACTTTTTATTATGAACACTATTGCCACGCCCCTGGTGGTGATAGAGAAGAGGTTGAGGGCTTTTCTGAAAGCTCATTAAACTATCTAACTGGTGCAATGTATTGGGTCCACCTACGTTAGCCAATTTAGGCGCTAGAGCGTTTACAAGGTTGAAACAAAAATGTGATTTTTTTTAACTACTTTTTATTATGAACACTATTGCCACGCCCCTGGTGGTGATAGAGAAGAGGTTGAGGGCTTTTCTGAAAGCTCATTAAACTATCTAACTGGTGCAATGTATTGGGTCCACCTACGTCGGCCAATTTAGGCGCTAGAGCGTTTACAAGGTTGAAACAAAAATGTGATTTTTTTTAAAACTACTTTTTATTATGAACACTATTGCCACGCCCCTGGTGGTGATAGAGAAGAGGTTGAGGGCTTTTCTGAAAGCTCATTAAACTATCTAACTGGTGCAATGTATTGGGTCCACCTACGTCGACCAATTTAGGCGCTAGAGCGTTTACAAGGTTGAAACAAAAATGTGATTGTTTTTTTAACTACTCTTTATTATGAACACTATTGCCACGCCCCTGGTGGTGATAGAGAAGAGGTTGAGGCCTTTTATGAAAGCTCATTAAACTATCTAACTGGTGCAATGTATTGGGTCCACCTACGTTAGCCAATTTAGGCGCTAGAGCGTTTACAAGGTTGAAACAAAAATGTGATTTTTTTTAAACTACTTTTTATTATGAACACTATTGCCACGCCCCTGGTGGTGATAGAGAAGAGGTTGAGGGCTTTTCTGAAAGCTCATTAAACTATCTAACTGGTGCAATGTATTGGGTCCACCTACGTCAGCCAATTTAGGCGCTAGAGCGTTTACAATGTTGAAACAAAAATGTGATTTTTTTAAAACTACTTTTTATTATGAACACTATTGCCACGCCCCTGGTGGTGATAGAGAAGAGGTTGAGGGCTTTTCTGAAAGCTCATTAAACTATCTAACTGGTGCAATGTATTGGGTCCACCTTCGTCAGCCAATTTAGGCGCTAGAGCGTTTACAAGGTTGAAACAAAAATGTGATTTTTTTTAACTACTTTTTATTATGAACACTATTGCCACGCCCCTGGTGGTGATAGAGAAGAGGTTGAGGGCTTTTCTGAAAGCTCATTAAACTATCTAACTGGTGCAATGTATTGGGTCCACCTACGTCGACCAATTTAGGCGCTAGAGCGTTTACAAGGTTGAAACAAAAATGTGATTTTTTTTAAAACTACTTTTTATTATGAACACTATTGCCACGCCCCTGGTGGTGATAGAGAAGAGGTTGAGGGCTTTTCTGAAAGCTCATTAAACTATCTAACTGGTGCAATGTATTGGGTCCACCTACGTCAGCCAATTTAGGCGCTAGAGCGTTTACAAGGTTGAAACAAAAATGTGATTTTTTTTAAACTACTTTTTATTATGAACACTATTGCCACGCCCCTGGTGGTGATAGAGAAGAGGTTGAGGGCTTTTCTGAAAGCTCATTAAACTATCTAACTGGTGCAATGTATTGGGTCCACCTTCGTCAGCCAATTTAGGCGCTAGAGCGTTTACAAGGTTGAAACAAAAATGTGATTTTTTTTAAACTACTTTTTATTATGAACACTATTGCCACGCCCCTGGTGGTGATAGAGAAGAGGTTGAGGGCTTTTCTGAAAGCTCATTAAACTATCTAAATGGTGCAACGTATTGGGTCCACCTACGTTAGCCAATTTAGGCGCTAGAGCGTTTACAAGGTTGAAACAAAGATGTGATTTTTTAAAACTACTTTTTATTATGAACACTATTGCCACGCCCCTGGTGGTGATAGAGAAGAGGTTGAGGGCTTTTCTGAAAGCTCATTAAACTATCTAACTGATGCAATGTATTGGGTCCACCTACGTTAGCCAATTTAGGCGCTAGAGCGTTTACAAGGTTGAAACAAAAATGTGATTTTTTTTAAACTACTTTTTATTATGAACACTATTGCCACGCCCCTGGTGGTGATAGAGAAGAGGTTGAGGGCTTTTCTGAAAGCTCATTAAACTATCTAACTGGTGCAATGTATTGGGTCCACCTACGTTAGCCAATTTAGGCGCTAGAGCGTTTACAAGGTTGAAACAAAAATGTGATTTTTTTTAAACTACTTTTTATTATGAACACTATTGCCACGCCCCTGGTGGTGATAGAGAAGAGGTTGAGGGCTTTTCTGAAAGCTCATTAAACTATCTAACTGGTGCGACGTATTGGGTCCACCTTCGTCGGCCAATTTAGGCGCTAGAGCGTTTAAAAAGTTGAAACAAAAATGTGATTTTTTTTAAAACTACTTTTTATTATGAACACTATTGCCACGCCCCTGGTGGTGATAGAGAAGAGGTTGAGGGCTTTTCTGAAAGCTCATTAAACTATCTAACTGGTGCAACGTATTGGGTCCACCTTCGTCAGCCAATTTAGGCGCTAGAGCGTTTACAAGGTTGAAACAAAAATGTGATTTTTTTTTTAAACTACTTTTTATTATGAACACTATTGCCACGCCCCTGGTGGTGATAGAGAAGAGGTTGAGGGCTTTTCTGAAAGCTCATTAAACTATCTAACTGGTGCAATGTATTGGGTCCACCTACGTCGGCCAATTTAGGCGCTAGAGCGTTTACAAGGTTGAAACAAAAATGTGATTTTTTTTAAACTACTTTTTATTATGAACACTATTGCCACGCCCCTGGTGGTGATAGAGAAGAGGTTGAGGGCTTTTCTGAAAGCTCATTAAACTATCTAACTGGTGCAATGTATTGGGTCCACCTACGTTAGCCAATTTAGGCGCTAGAGCGTTTACAAGGTTGAAACAAAAATGTGATTTTTTTTAAACTACTTTTTATTATGAACACTATTGCCACGCCCCTGGTGGTGATAGAGAAGAGGTTGAGGGCTTTTCTGAAAGCTCATTAAACTATCTAACTGGTGCAACGTATTGGGTCCACCTTCGTCAGCCAATTTAGGCGCTAGAGCGTTTACAAGGTTGAAACAAAAATATGATTTTTTTAAAACTACTTTTTATTATGAACACTATTGCCACGCCCCTGGCGGTAATAGAGAATAGGTTGAGGGCTTTTCTGAAAGCTCATTAAACTATCTAACTGGTGCAATGTATTGGGTCCACCTTCGTCAGCCAATTTAGGCGCTAGAGCGTTTACAAGGTTGAAACAAAAATGTGATTTTTTTTTTAACTACTTTTTATTATGAACACTATTGCCACGCCCCTGGTGGTGATAGAGAAGAGGTTGAGGGCTTTTCTGAAAGCTCATTAAACTATCTAACTGGTGCAACGTATTGGGTCCACCTTCGTCAGCCAATTTAGGCGCTAGAGCGTTTACAAGGTTGAAACAAAAATGTGATTTTTTTTTAACTACTTTTTATTATGAACACTATTGCCACGCCCCTGGTGGTGATAGAGAAGAGGTTGAGGGCTTTTCTGAAAGCTCATTAAACTATCTAACTGGTGCAATGTATTGGGTCCACCTACGTTAGCCAATTTAGGCGCTAGAGCGTTTACAAGGTTGAAACAAAAATGTGATTTTTTTTAAACTACTTTTTATTATGAACACTATTGCCACGCCCCTGGTGGTGATAGAGAAGAGGTTGAGGGCTTTTCTGAAAGCTCATTAAACTATCTAACTGATGCAACGTATTGGGTCCACCTTCGTCAGCCAATTTAGGCGCTAGAGCGTTTACAAGGTTGAAACAAAAATGTGATTTTTTTGTAAACTACTGTTTATTATGAACACTATTGCCACGCCCCTGGTGGTGATAGAGAAGAGGTTGAGGGCTTTTCTGAAAGCTCATTAAACTATCTAACTGGTGCATTGTATTGAGTTCACCTACGTCAGCTAATTTAGGCGCTAGAGCGTTTACAAGGTTGAAACAAAAATGTGATTTTTGTTAAAACTACTTTTTATTATGAACACTATTGCCACGCCCCTGGGGGTGATAGAGAAGAGGTTGAGGGCTTTTCTGAAAGCTCATTAAACTATCTAACTGATGCAACGTATTGGGTCCACCTTCGTCAGCCAATTTAGGCGCTAGAGCGTTTACAAGGTTGAAACAAAAATGTGATTTTTTTTTAACTACTTTTTATTATGAACACTATTGCCACGCCCCTGGTGGTGATAGAGAAGAGGTTGAGGGCTTTTCTGAAAGCTCATTAAACTATCTAACTGGTGCAATGTATTGGGTCCACCTACGTTAGCCAATTTAGGCGCTAGAGCGTTTACAAGGTTGAAACAAAAATGTGATTTTTTTTTAACTACTTTTTATTATGAACACTATTGCCACGCCCCTGGTGGTGATAGAGAAGAGGTTGAGGGCTTTTCTGAAAGCTCATTAAACTATCTAACTGGTGCAATGTATTGGGTCCACCTACGTCGACCAATTTAGGCGCTAGAGCGTTTACAAGGTTGAAACAAAAATGTGATTTTTTTTAAACTACTTTTTATTATGAACACTATTGCCACGCCCCTGGTGGTGATAGAGAAGAGGTTGAGGGCTTTTCTGAAAGCTCATTAAACTATCTAACTGGTGCAATGTATTGGGTCCACCTACGTTAGCCAATTTAGGCGCTAGAGCGTTTACAAGGTTGAAACAAAAATGTGATTTTTTAAAACTACTTTTTATTATGAACACTATTGCCACGCCCCTGGTGGTGATAGAGAAGAGGTTGAGGGCTTTTCTGAAAGCTCATTAAACTATCTAACTGATGCAATGTATTGGGTCCACCTGCGTCGACCAATTTAGGCGCTAGAGCGTTTACAAGGTTGAAACAAAAATGTGATTTTTTTAAAACTACTTTTTATTATGAACACTATTGCCACGCCCCTGGTGGTGATAGAGAAGAGGTTGAGGGCTTTTCTGAAAGCTCATTAAACTATCTAACTGGTTCAATGTATTGGGTCCACCTACGTCGGCCAATTTAGGCGCTAGAGCGTTTACAAGGTTGAAACAAAAATGTGATTTTTTTTAAACTACTTTTTATTATGAACACTATTGCCACGCCCCTGGTGGTGATAGAGAAGAGGTTGAGGGCTTTTCTGAAATGTCATTAAACTATCTACCTGGTGCAATGTATTGGGTCCACCTGCGTTAACCAATTTAGGCGCTAGAGCGTTTACAAGGTTGAAACAAAAATGTGATTTTTTTTAAACTACTTTTTATTATGAACACTATTGCCACGCCCCTGGTGGTGATAGAGAAGAGGTTGAGGGCTTTTCTGAAAGCTCATTAAACTATCTAACTGGTGCAATGTATTGGGTCCACCTACGTCGACCAATTTAGGCGCTAGAGCGTTTACAAGGTTGAAACAAAAATGTGATTTTTTTAAAACTACTTTTTATTATGAACACTATTGCCACGCCCCTGGTGGTGATAGAGAAGAGGTTGAGGGCTTTTCTGAAAGCTCATTAAACTATCTAACTGGTGCAATGTATTGGGTCCACCTACGTTAGCCAATTTAGGCGCTAGAGCGTTTACAAGGTTGAAACAAAAATGTGATTTTTTTTAAACTACTTTTTATTATGAACACTATTGCCACGCCCCTGGTGGTGGTAGAGAAAAGGTTGAGGGCTTCTTTGAAACGTCATTAAACTATCTAACTGGTGCAATGTATTGGGTCCACCTACGTTATCCAATTTAGGCGCTAGAGCGTTTACAAGGTTGAAAGAAAAATGTGATTTTTTTTAAAACTACTTTTTATTATGAACACTATTGCCACGCCCCTGGTGGTGATAGAGAAGAGGTTGAGGGCTTTTCTGAAAGCTCATTAAACTATCTAACTGGTGCAATGTATTGGGTCCACATACGTCAGCCAATTTAGGCGCTAGAGCGTTTACAAGGTTGAAACAAAAATGTGATTTTTTTTAAACTACTTTTTATTATGAACACTATTGCCACGCCCCTGGTGGTGATAGAGAAGAGGTTGAGGGCTTTTCTGAAAGCTCATTAAACTATCTAACTGGTGCAATGTATTGGGTCCACCTACGTTAGCCAATTTAGGCGCTAGAGCGTTTACAAGGTTGAAACAAAAATGTGATTTTTTTTAAACTACTTTTTATTATGAACACTATTGCCACGCCCCTGGTGGTGATAGAGAAGAGGTTGAGGGCTTTTCTGAAAGCTCATTAAACTATCTAACTGGTGCAATGTATTGGGTCCACCTGCGTTAACCAATTTAGGCGCTAGAGCGTTTACAAGGTTGAAACAAAAATGTGATTTTTTTTAAACTACTTTTTATTATGAACACTATTGCCACGCCCCTGGTGGTGATAGAGAAGAGGTTGAGGGCTTTTCTGAAAGCTCATTAAACTATCTAACTGGTGCAATGTATTGGGTCCACCTACGTCGGCCAATTTAGGCGCTAGAGCGTTTACAAGGTTGAAACAAAAATGTGATTTTTTAAAACTACTTTTTATTATGAACACTATTGCCACGCCCCTGGTGGTGATAGAGAAGAGGTTGAGGGCTTTTCTGAAAGCTCATTAAACTATCTAACTGGTGCAATGTATTGGGTCCACCTACGTTAGCCAATTTAGGCGCTAGAGCGTTTACAAGGTTGAAACAAAAATGTGATTTTTTAAAACTACTTTTTATTATGAACACTATTGCCACGCCCCTGGTGGTGATAGAGAAGAGGTTGAGGGCTTTTCTGAAAGCTCATTAAACTATCTAACTGGTGCAATGTATTGGGTCCACCTACGTTAGCCAATTTAGGCGCTAGAGCGTTTACAAGGTTGAAACAAAAATGTGATTTTTTTTAAACTACTTTTTATTATGAACACTATTGCCACGCCCCTGGTGGTGATAGAGAAGAGGTTGAGGGCTTTTCTGAAAGCTCATTAAACTATCTAACTGGTGCAATGTATTGGGTCCACCTACGTCGGCCAATTTAGGCGCTAGAGCGTTTACAAGGTTGAAACAAAAATGTGATTTTTTAAAACTACTTTTTATTATGAACACTATTGCCACGCCCCTGGTGGTGATAGAGAAGAGGTTGAGGGCTTTTCTGAAAGCTCATTAAACTATCTAACTGGTGCAACGTATTGGGTCCACCTTCGTCAGCCAATTTAGGCGCTAGAGCGTTTACAAGGTTGAAACAAAAATGTGATTTTTTTAAAACTACTTTTTATTATGAACACTATTGCCACGCCCCTGGTGGTGATAGAGAAGAGGTTGAGGGCTTTTCTGAAAGCTCATTAAACTATCTAACTGGTGCAATGTATTGGGTCCACCTACGTTAGCCAATTTAGGCGCTAGAGCGTTTACAAGGTTGAAACAAAAATGTGATTTTTTTTAAACTACTTTTTATTATGAACACTATTGCCACGCCCCTGGTGGTGATAGAGAAGAGGTTGAGGGCTTTTCTGAAAGCTCATTAAACTATCTAACTGGTGCAATGTATTGGGTCCACCTACGTCGACCAATTTAGGCGCTAGAGCGTTTACAAGGTTGAAACAAAAATGTGATTTTTTTAAAACTACTTTTTATTATGAACACTATTGCCACGCCCCTGGTGGTGATAGAGAAGAGGTTGAGGGCTTTTCTGAAAGCTCATTAAACTATCTAACTGGTGCAATGTATTGGGTCCACCTACGTCGACCAATTTAGGCGCTAGAGCGTTTACAAGGTTGAAACAAAAATGTGATTTTTTTTAAACTACTTTTTATTATGAACACTATTGCCACGCCCCTGGTGGTGATAGAGAAGAGGTTGAGGGCTTTTCTGAAAGCTCATTAAACTATCTAACTGGTGCAATGTATTGGGTCCACCTTCGTCAGCCAATTTAGGCGCTAGAGCGTTTACAAGGTTGAAACAAAAATGTGATTTTTTTTAAACTACTTTTTATTATGAACACTATTGCCACGCCCCTGGTGGTGATAGAGAAGAGGTTGAGGGCTTTTCTGAAAGCTCATTAAACTATCTAACTGGTGCAATGAATTGGGTCCACCTACGTTAGCCCATTTAGGCGCTAGAGCGTTTACAAGGTTGAAACAAAAATGTGATTTTTTTTTAACTACTTTTTATTATGAACACTATTGCCACGCCCCTGGGGGTGATAGAGAAGAGGTTGAGGGCTTTTCTGAAAGCTCATTAAACTATCTAACTGATGCAACGTATTGGGTCCACCTTCGTCAGCCAATTTAGGCGCTAGAGCGTTTACAAGGTTGAAACAAAAATGTGATTTTTGTTAAAACTACTTTTTATTATGAACACTATTGCCACGCCCCTGGTGGTGATAGAGAAGAGGTTGAGGGCTTTTCTGAAAGCTCATTAAACTATCTAACTGGTGCAATGTATTGGGTCCACCTACGTTAGCCCATTTAGGCGCTAGAGCGTTTACAAGGTTGAAACAAAAATGTGATTTTTTTTAACTACTTTTTATTATGAACACTATTGCCACGCCCCTGGTGGTGATAGAGAAGAGGTTGAGGGCTTTTCTGAAAGCTCATTAAACTATCTAACTGGTGCAATGTATTGGGTCCACCTTCGTCAGCCAATTTAGGCGCTAGAGCGTTTACAAGGTTGAAACAAAAATGTGATTTTTTTTAAACTACTTTTTATTATGAACACTATTGCCACGCCCCTGGTGGTGATAGAGAAGAGGTTGAGGGCTTTTCTGAAAGCTCATTAAACTATCTAACTGGTGCAATGTATTGGGTCCACCTACGTCGGCCAATTTAGGCGCTAGAGCGTTTACAAGGTTGAAACAAAAATGTGATTTTTTAAAACTACTTTTTATTATGAACACTATTGCCACGCCCCTGGTGGTGATAGAGAAGAGGTTGAGGGCTTTTCTGAAAGCTCATTAAACTATCTAACTGGTGCAATGTATTGGGTCCACCTACGTCGGCCAATTTAGGCGCTAGAGCGTTTACAAGGTTGAAACAAAAATGTGATTTTTTAAAACTACTTTTTATTATGAACACTATTGCCACGCCCCTGGTGGTGATAGAGAAGAGGTTGAGGGCTTTTCTGAAAGCTCATTAAACTATCTAACTGGTGCAATGTATTGGGTCCACCTACGTTAGCCAGTTTAGGCGCTAGAGCGTTTACAAGGTTGAAACAAAAATGTGATTTTTTTTAACTACTTTTTATTATGAACACTATTGCCACGCCCCTGGTGGTGATAGAGAAGAGGTTGAGGGCTTTTCTGAAAGCTCATTAAACTATCTAACTGGTGCAATGTATTGGGTCCACCTACGTTAGCCCATTTAGGCGCTAGAGCGTTTACAAGGTTGAAACAAAAATGTGATTTTTTTTTAACTACTTTTTATTATGAACACTATTGCCACGCCCCTGGTGGTGATAGAGAAGAGGTTGAGGGCTTTTCTGAAAGCTCATTAAACTATCTAACTGGTGCAATGTATTGGGTCCACCTACGTTAGCCCATTTAGGCGCTAGAGCGTTTACAAGGTTGAAACAAAAATGTGATTTTTTTTTAACTACTTTTTATTATGAACACTATTGCCACGCCCCTGGTGGTGATAGAGAAGAGGTTGAGGGCTTTTCTGAAAGCTCATTAAACTATCTAACTGGTGCAATGTATTGGCGCTAGAGCGTTTACAGGGTTGAAACAAAAATGTGATTTTTTTTAAACTACTTTTTATTATGAACACTATTGCCACGCCCCTGGTGGTGATAGAGAAGAGGTTGAGGGCTTTTCTGAAAGCTCATTAAACTATCTAACTGGTGCAATGTATTGGGTCCACCTATGTTAGCCAATTTAGGCGCTAGAGCGTTTACAAGGTTGAAACAAAAATGTGATTTTTTTTAAACTACTTTTTATTATGAACACTATTGCCACGCCCCTGGTGGTGATAGAGAAGAGGTTGAGGGCTTTTCTGAAAGCTCATTAAACTATCTAAATGGTGCAACGTATTGGGTCCACCTACGTCGGCCAATTTAGGCGCTAGAGCGTTTACAAGGTTGAAACAAAAATGTGATTTTTTAAAACTACTTTTTATTATGAACACTATTGCCACGCCCCTGGTGGTGATAGAGAAGAGGTTGAGGGCTTTTCTGAAAGCTCATTAAACTATCTAACTGGTGCAATGTATTGGGTCCACCTACGTTAGCCAATTTAGGCGCTAGAGCGTTTACAAGGTTGAAACAAAAATGTGATTTTTTTTTTAACTACTTTTTATTATGAACACTATTGCCACGCCCCTGGTGGTGATAGAGAAGAGGTTGAGGGCTTTTCTGAAAGCTCATTAAACTATCTAACTGGTGCAATGTATTGGGTCCACCTACGTCGACCAATTTAGGCGCTAGAGCGTTTACAAGGTTGAAACAAAAATGTGATTTTTTTAAAACTACTTTTTATTATGAACACTATTGCCACGCCCCTGGTGGTGATAGAGAAGAGGTTGAGGGCTTTTCTGAAAGCTCATTAAACTATCTAACTGGTGCAATGTATTGGGTCCACCTACGTTAGCCAATTTAGGCGCTAGAGCGTTTACAAGGTTGAAACAAAAATGTGATTTTTTTTAAACTACTTTTTATTATGAACACTATTGCCACGCCCCTGGTGGTGATAGAGAAGAGGTTGAGGGCTTTTCTGAAAGCTCATTAAACTATCTAACTGGTGCAATGTATTGGGTCCACCTACGTTAGCCCATTTAGGCGCTAGAGCGTTTACAAGGTTGAAACAAAAATGTGATTTTTTTTTAACTACTTTTTATTATGAACACTATTGCCACGCCCCTGGTGGTGATAGAGAAGAGGTTGAGGGCTTTTCTGAAAGCTCATTAAACTATCTAACTGGTGCAATGTATTGGGTCCACCTTCGTCAGCCAATTTAGGCGCTAGAGCGTTTACAAGGTTGAAACAAAAATGTGATTTTTTTTAACTACTTTTTATTATGAACACTATTGCCACGCCCCTGGTGGTGATAGAGAAGAGGTTGAGGGCTTTTCTGAAAGCTCATTAAACTATCTAACTGGTGCAATGTATTGGGTCCACCTACGTTAGCCCATTTAGGCGCTAGAGCGTTTACAAGGTTGAAACAAAAATGTGATTTTTTTTAAAACTACTTTTTATTATGAACACTATTGCCACGCCCCTGGTGGTGATAGAGAAGAGGTTGAGGGCTTTTCTGAAAGCTCATTAAACTATCTAACTGATGCAATGTCCACCTACGTTAGCGAATTTAGGCGCTAGAGCGTTTACAAGGTTGAAAGAAAAATGTGATTTTTTTTAAAACTACTTTTTATTATGAACACTATTGCCACGCCCCTGGTGGTGATAGAGAAGAGGTTGAGGGCTTTTCTGAAAGCTCATTAAACTATCTAACTGGTGCAATGTATTGGGTCCACCTACGTTAGCCCATTTAGGCGCTAGAGCGTTTACAAGGTTGAAACAAAAATGTGATTTTTTTAAAACTACTTTTTATTATGAACACTATTGCCACGCCCCTGGTGGTGATAGAGAAGAGGTTGAGGGCTTTTCTGAAATGTCATTAAACTGTCTAACTGGTGCAACGTATTGGGTCCACCTGCGTCGACCAATTTAGGCGCTAGAGCGTTTACAAGGTTGAAACAAAAATGTGATTTTTTTTAAAACTACTTTTTATTATGAACACTATTGCCACGCCCCTGGTGGTGATAGAGAAGAGGTTGAGGGCTTTTCTGAAAGCTCATTAAACTATCTAACTGGTGCAATGTATTGGGTCCACCTACGTTAGCCCATTTAGGCGCTAGAGCGTTTACAAGGTTGAAACAAAAATGTGATTTTTTTTTAACTACTTTTTATTATGAACACTATTGCCACGCCCCTGGTGGTGATAGAGAAGAGGTTGAGGGCTTTTCTGAAAGCTCATTAAACTATCTAACTGATGCAACGTATTGGGTCCACCTTCGTCAGCCAATTTAGGCGCTAGAGCGTTTACAAGGTTGAAACAAAAATGTGATTTTTTTAAACTACTTTTTATTATGAACACTATTGCCACGCCCCTGGTGGTGATAGAGAAGATGTTGAGGGCTTTTCTGAAAGTTCATTAAACAATCTAACTGGTGCAATGTATTAGGTCCACCTACGTCTGCCAATTTAGGCGCTAGAGCGTTTACAAAGTTGAAACAAAAATGTGATTGTTTTTTAAACTACTTTTTATTATGAACACTATTGCCACGCCCCTGGTGGTGATAGAGAAGAGGTTGAGGGCTTTTCTGAAAGCTCATTAAACTATCTAACTGGTGCAATGTATTGGGTCCACCTACGTTAGCCAATTTAGGCGCTAGAGCGTTTACAAGGTTGAAACAAAAATGTGATTTTTTTTAAACTACTTTTTATTATGAACACTATTGCCACGCCCCTGGTGGTGATAGAGAAGAGGTTGAGGGCTTTTCTGAAAGCTCATTAAACTATCTAACTGGTGCAATGTATTGGGTCCACCTACGTCGACCAATTTAGGCGCTAGAGCGTTTACAAGGTTGAAACAAAAATGTGATTTTTTTTAAACTACTTTTTATTATGAACACTATTGCCACGCCCCTGGTGGTGATAGAGAAGAGGTTGAGGGCTTTTCTGAAAGCTCATTAAACTATCTAACTGGTGCAACGTATTGGGTCCACCTTCGTCAGCCAATTTAGGCGCTAGAGCGTTTACAAGGTTGAAACAAAAATGTGATTTTTTTAACTACTTTTTATTATGAACACTATTGCCACGCCCCTGGTGGTGATAGAGAAGAGGTTGAGGGCTTTTCTGAAAGCTCATTAAACTATCTAACTGGTGCAATGTATTGGGTCCACCTACGTCGGCCAATTTAGGCGCTAGAGCGTTTACAAGGTTGAAACAAAAATGTGATTTTTTAAAACTACTTTTTATTATGAACACTATTGCCACGCCCCTGGTGGTGATAGAGAAGAGGTTGAGGGCTTTTCTGAAAGCTCATTAAACTATCTAACTGGTGCAATGTATTGGGTCCACCTACGTTAGCCAATTTAGGCGCTAGAGCGTTTACAAGGTTGAAACAAAAATGTGATTTTTTAAAACTACTTTTTATTATGAACACTATTGCCACGCCCCTGGTGGTGATAGAGAAGAGGTTGAGGGCTTTTCTGAAAGCTCATTAAACTATCTAACTGATGCAATGTATTGGGTCCACCTACGTTAGCGAATTTAGGCGCTAGAGCGTTTACAAGGTTGAAAGAAAAATGTGATTTTTTTTAAAACTACTTTTTATTATGAACACTATTGCCACGCCCCTGGTGGTGATAGAGAAGAGGTTGAGGGCTTTTCTGAAAGCTCATTAAACTATCTAACTGGTGCAATGTATTGGGTCCACCTACGTTAGCCAATTTAGGCGCTAGAGCGTTTACAAGGTTGAAACAAAAATGTGATTTTTTTTAAACTACTTTTTATTATGAACACTATTGCCACGCCCCTGGTGGTGATAGAGAAGAGGTTGAGGGCTTTTTTGAAAGCTCATTAAACTATCTAACTGGTGCAACGTATTGGGTTCACCTACATTAGCCAATTTAAGCGCTAAAGCGTTCACAATGTTGAAACAAAAATGTGATTGTTTTTAAAACTACTTTTTATTATGAACACTATTGCCACGCCCCTGGTGGTGATAGAGAAGAGGTTGAGGGCTTTTCTGAAAGCTCATTAAACTATCTAACTGGTGCAATGTATTGGGTCCACCTTCGTCAGCCAATTTAGGCGCTAGAGCGTTTACAAGGTTGAAACAAAAATGTGATTTTTTTTTAAACTACTTTTTATTATGAACACTATTGCCACGCCCCTGGTGGTGATAGAGAAGAGGTTGAGGGCTTTTCTGAAAGCTCATTAAACTATCTAACTGGTGCAATGTATTGGGTCCACCTACGTTAGCCCATTTAGGCGCTAGAGCGTTTACAAGGTTGAAACAAAAATGTGATTTTTTTTTAAACTACTTTTTATTATGAACACTATTGCCACGCCCCTGGTGGTGATAGAGAAGAGGTTGAGGGCTTTTCTGAAAGCTCATTAAACTATCTAACTGGTGCAATGTATTGGGTCCACCTTCGTCAGCCAATTTAGGCGCTAGAGCGTTTACAAGGTTGAAACAAAAATGTGATTTTTTTTAAACTACTTTTTATTATGAACACTATTGCCACGCCCCTGGTGGTGATAGAGAAGAGGTTGAGGGCTTTTCTGAAAGCTCATTAAACTATCTAACTGGTGCAATGTATTGGGTCCACCTATGTCGGCCAATTTAGGCGCTAGAGCGTTTACAAGGTTGAAACAAAAATGTGATTTTTGTTAAAACTACTTTTTATTATGAACACTATTGCCACGCCCCTGGTGGTGATAGAGAAGAGGTTGAGGGCTTTTCTGAAAGCTCATTAAACTATCTAACTGGTGCAATGTATTGGGTCCACCTACGTTAGCCCATTTAGGCGCTAGAGCGTTTACAAGGTTGAAAAAAAATGTGATTGTTTTATGAACACTATTGCCACGCCCCTGGTGATGATAGAGAAGAGGTTGAGGGCTTTTCTGAAAGCTCATTAAACTATCTAACTGGTGCAACGTATTGGGTCCACCTAAATTTAGGCGCTAGAGCGTTTACAAGGTTGAAACAAAAATGTGATTTTTTTTAAACTACTTTTTATTATGAACACTATTGCCACGCCCCTGGTGGTGATAGAGAAGAGGTTGAGGGCTTTTCTGAAAGCTCATTAAACTATCTAACTGGTGCAATGTATTGGGTCCACCTACGTCGGCCAATTTAGGCGCTAGAGCGTTTACAAGGTTGAAACAAAAATGTGATTTTTTAAAACTACTTTTTATTATGAACACTATTGCCACGCCCCTGGTGGTGATAGAGAAGAGGTTGAGGGCTTTTCTGAAAGCTCATTAAACTATCTAACTGGTGCAATGTATTGGGTCCACCTACGTTAGCCAATTTAGGCGCTAGAGCGTTTACAAGGTTGAAACAAAAATGTGATTTTTTTTAAACTACTTTTTATTATGAACACTATTGCCACGCCCCTGGTGGTGATAGAGAAGAGGTTGAGGGCTTTTCTGAAAGCTCATTAAACTATCTAACTGGTGCAACGTATTGGGTCCACCTTCGTCGGCCAATTTAGGCGCTAGAGCGTTTAAAAAGTTGAAACAAAAATGTGATTTTTTTTAAAACTACTTTTTATTATGAACACTATTGCCACGCCCCTGGTGGTGATAGAGAAGAGGTTGAGGGCTTTTCTGAAAGCTCATTAAACTATCTAACTGATGCAATGTTTTGGGTCCACCTACGTCAGCCAATTTAGGCGCTAGAGCGTTTACAAGGTTGAAACAAAAATGTGATTTTTTAAAACTACTTTTTATTATGAACACTATTGCCACGCCCCTGGTGGTGATAGAGAAGATGTTGAGGGCTTTTTTGAAAGCTCATTAAACTATCTAACTGGTGCAATGAATTGGGTCCACCTACGTCAGCTAACTTAGGCGCTAGAGCGTTTAAAAAGTTGAAACGAAAATGTGATTTTTTTTAAACTACTGTTTCTTATGAACACTATTGCCACGCCCCTGGTGGTGATAGAGAAGAGGTTGAGGGCTTTTCTGAAAGCTCATTAAACTATCTAACTGGTGCAATGTATTGAGTTCACCTACGTTAGCCAGTTTAGGCGCTAGAGCGTTTACAAGGTTGAAACAAAAATGTGATTTTTTTTAAACTACTGTTTATTATGAACACTATTGCCACGCCCCTGGTGGTGATAGAGAAGAGGTTGAGGGCTTTTCTGAAAGCTCATTAAACTATCTAACTGATGCAACGTATTGGGTCCACCTTCGTCAGCCAATTTAGGCGCTAGAGCGTTTACAAGGTTGAAACAAAAATGTGATTTTTTTTAAACTACTTTTTATTATGAACACTATTGCCACGCCCCTGGTGGTGATAGAGAAGAGGTTGAGGGCTTTTCTGAAAGCTCATTAAACTATCTAACTGGTGCAATGTATTGGGTCCACCTACGTCGACCAATTTAGGCGCTAGAGCGTTTACAAGGTTGAAACAAAAATGTGATTTTTGTTAAAACTACTTTTTATTATGAACACTATTGCCACGCCCCTGGTGGTGATAGAGAAGAGGTTGAGGGCTTTTCTGAAAGCTCATTAAACTATCTAACTGGTGCAATGAATTGGGTCCACCTACGTTAGCCCATTTAGGCGCTAGAGCGTTTACAAGGTTGAAACAAAAATGTGATTTTTGTTAAAACTACTTTTTATTATGAACACCATTGCCACGCCCCTGGTGGTGATAGAGAAAAGGTTGAGGGCTTTTCTGAAAGCTCATTAAACTATCTAACTGGTGCATTGTATTGGGTCCACCTATGTCGGCCAATTTAGGCGCTAGAGCGTTTACAAGGTTGAAACAAAAATGTGACTTTTTTGTAAACTACTGTTTATTATGAACACTATTGCCACGCCCCTGGTGGCGATAGAGAAGAGGTTGAGGGCTTTTCTGAAAGCTCATTAAACTATCTAACTGGTGCAATGTATTGGGTCCACCTACGTCGACCAATTTAGGCGCTAGAGCGTTTACAAGGTTGAAACAAAAATGTGATTTTTTAAAACTACTTTTTATTATGAACACTATTGCCACGCCCCTGGTGGTGATAGAGAAGAGGTTGAGGGCTTTTCTGAAAGCTCATTAAACTATCTAACTGGTGCAATGTATTGGGTCCACCTTCGTCAGCCAATTTAGGCGCTAGAGCGTTTACAAGGTTGAAACAAAAATGTGATTTTTTTTAACTACTTTTTATTATGAACACTATTGCCACGCCCCTGGTGGTGATAGAGAAGAGGTTGAGGGCTTTTCTGAAAGCTCATTAAACTATCTAACTGGTGCAATGTATTGGGTCCACCTACGTTAGCCAATTTAGGCGCTAGAGCGTTTACAAGGTTGAAACAAAAATGTGATTTTTTTTAAAACTACTTTTTATTATGAACACTATTGCCACGCCCCTGGTGGTGATAGAGAAGAGGTTGAGGGCTTTTCTGAAAGCTCATTAAACTATCTAACTGGTGCAATGTATTGGGTCCACCTACGTCGACCAATTTAGGCGCTAGAGCGTTTACAAGGTTGAAACAAAAATGTGATTTTTTTTAAAACTACTTTTTATTATGAACACTATTGCCACGCCCCTGGTGGTGATAGAGAAGAGGTTGAGGGCTTTTCTGAAAGCTCATTAAACTATCTAACTGGTGCAACGTATTGGGTCCACCTACGTTAGCCAATTTAGGCGCTAGAGCGTTTACAAGGTTGAAACAAAAATGTGATTTTTTAAAACTACTTTTTATTATGAACACTATTGCCACGCCCCTGGTGGTGATAGAGAAGAGGTTGAGGGCTTTTCTGAAAGCTCATTAAACTATCTAACTGGTGCAATGTATTGGGTCCACCTACGTCGACCAATTTAGGCGCTAGAGCGTTTACAAGGTTGAAACAAAAATGTGATTTTTTTAAAACTACTTTTTATTATGAACACTATTGCCACGCCCCTGGTGGTGATAGAGAAGAGGTTGAGGGCTTTTTTGAAAGCTCATTAAACTATCTAACTGGTGCAATGTATGGAATCCACGTACGTTAGCCAATTTAGGCGCTAGAGCGTTTACAAGGTTGAAAAAAAATGTGATTGTTTTATGAACACTATTGCCACGCCCCTGGTGATGATAGAGAAGAGGTTGAGGGCTTTTCTGAAAGCTCATTAAACTATCTAACTGGTGCAATGTATTGGGTCCACCTACGTCAGCCAATTTAGGCGCTAGAGCGTTTACAAGGTTGAAACAAAAATGTGATTTTTTTTAAAACTACTTTTTATTATGAACACTATTGCCACGCCCCTGGTGGTGATAGAGAAGAGGTTGAGGGCTTTTCTGAAAGCTCATTAAACTATCTAACTGGTGCAATGTATTGGGTCCACCTGCGTCTGCCAATTTAGGCGCTAGAGCGTTTACAAAGTTGAAACAAAAATGTGATTGTTTTTTTAACTACTCTTTATTATGAACACTATTGCCACGCCCCTGGTGGTGATAGAGAAGAGGTTGAGGCCTTTTATGAAAGCTCATTAAACTATCTAACTGGTGCAATGTATTGGGTCCACCTACGTCGGCCAATTT
>NC_064304.1:69737326-69781236 GCF_023373825.1 Bactrocera dorsalis | reverse complement strand
TAGAGCGTTTACAAGGTGAAACAAAAATGTAATTTTTTTTAAAACTACTTTTCATTGTGAACACTATTGCCACGCCCCTGGTGGTGATAGAGAAGAGGTTGAAGGCTTTTCTGAAAGCTCATTACACTATCTAACTGGTGCAGTGTATTGGGTCCACCTACGTAAGCCAGCTTAGGCGCTAGAGCGTTTTAACAGGTGAAACAAAAATGTAATTTTTTTAAACTACTTTTCATTGTGAACACTATTGCCACGCCCCTGGTGGTGATAGAGAAGAGGTTGAGGGCTTTTCTGAAAGCTCATTAAACTATCTAACTGGTGCAATGTATTGGGTCCACCTACGTTAGCCAGTTTAGGCGCTAGAGCGTTTACAAGGTTGAAACAAAAAATTGATTTTTTTTAAACTACTTTTCATTGTGAACACTATTGCCACGCCCCTGGTGGTGATAGAGAAGAGGTTGAGGGCTTTTCTGAAAGCTCATTAAACTATCTAACTGGTGCAATGTATTGGGTCCACCTACGTCAGCCAGTTTAGGCGCTAGAGCGTTTACAAGGTGAAACAAAAATGTAATTTTTTAAAACTACTTTTCATTGTGAACACTATTGCCACGCCCCTGGTGGTGATAGAGAAGAGGTTGAGGGCTTTTCTGAAAGCTCATTAAACTATCTAACTGGTGCAGTGTATTGGGTCCAGCTACGTCAGCCAGTTTAGGCGCTAGAGCGTTTAACAGGTTGAAACAAAAATGTAATTTTTTTTTAAACTACTTTTCATTGTGAACACTATTGCCACGCCCCTGGTGGTGATAGAGAAGAGGTTGAGGGCTTTTCTGAAAGTTCATTGAACTATCTAACTGGTGCAATGTATTGGGTCCACCTACGTCAGCCAGTTTAGGCGCTAGAGCGTTTAACAGGTTGAAACAAAAATGTAATTTATTTTAAACTACTTTTCATTGTGAACACCATTGCCACGCCCCTGGTGGTGATAGAGAAGAGGTTGAGGGCTTTTCTGAAAGCTGATTGAACTATCTAACTGGTGCAATGTATTGGGTCCACCTACGTCAGCCAGTTTAGGCGCTAGAGCGTTTACAAGTTTGAAACAAAAATGTGATTTTTCTCAAAATCCTACTTTTCCCTGTAAACACAATTGGCACGCCCCTGTTGGTGATAGAGAAAAGGTTGAGGACTTTTCTGAAAGCTCATTGAACTATCTAACTGTTGCAATGTATTGGGTCCACCTACGTCAGCCAGTTTAGGCGCTAGAGCGTTTACAAGGTTGAAACAAAAATGTAATTTTTTTTAAACTACTTTTCATTGTGAACACTATTGCCACGCCCCTGGTGGTGATAGAGAGGAGGTTGAGGGCTTTTTTAAAAGCTCTTTAAACTATCTAAGTGGTGCAGTTTATTTGGTCCACCTACGGGCCAATCTAGGCGATAGAGCGTTTACAAAGTTGAAACCAAAATGTTATTTTTGTCAAAAAGCTACTTTCCATTGTAAACACAATTGGCACGCCCCTGATTGTGATAGGGAAGAGGTTGAGGACTATCTAACTGGTGCAGTGTATTGGGTCCAGCTACGTCAGCCATTTTAGGCGCTAGAGCGTTTACAAGGTGAAACAAAAATGTAATTTTTTTTAAAACTACTTTTCATTGTGAACACTATTGCCACGCCCCTGGTGGTGATAGAGAAGAGGTTGAGGGCTTTTCTGAATACTCATTAAACTATCTAACTGGTGCAATGTAGTAAGTCCACCCACGTGAGCCGGTTTAGGCGCTAGAGCGTTTACAAAGTTGAAACAAAAATGTAATTTTTTTTAAAACTACTTTTCATTGTGAACACTATTGCCACGCCCCTGGTGGTGATAGGGAAGAGGTTGAGGGCTTTTCTGAATACTCATTAAACTATCTAACTACTGCAATGTGTTGGGTCCACCAACGTCAGCCAGTTTAGGCGCTAGAGCGTTTAACAAGTTGAAACAATAATGTAATTTTTTTTAAAACGACTTTTCATTGTGAACACTATTGCCACGCCCCTGGTGGTGATAGAGAAGTTGTTGAGGGCTTTTCTGAAAGCTCGTTAAACTATCTAACTGGTGCAATGTATTGGGTCCACCTACGTCAGCCATTTTAGGCGCTAGAGCGTTTAACAGGTTGAAACAAAAATGTAATTTTTTTTAAAACTACTTTTCATTGTGAACACTATTGCCACGCCCCTGGTGGTGATAGAGAAGAGGTTGAGGGCTTTTCTGAAAGCTCATAAAACTATCTAACTGGTGCAATGTATTGGGTCGACCTACGTCAGCCAGTTTAGGCGCTAGAGCGTTTACAAATTGAAACAAAAACTTGATTTTTTTTAAACTACTTTTCATTGTGAACACTATTGCCACGATCCTGGTGGTGATGGAGAAGATGTTGAGGGATTTTCTGAAAGCTCGTTAAACTATCTAACTGGTGCAATGTATTGGGTCCACCTACGTCAGCCAGTTTAGGCGCTAGAGCGTTTACAAGGTTGAAACAAAAATGTAATTTTTTTTAAAACTACTTTTCATTGTGAACACTATTGCCACGCCCCTGGTGGTGATAGAGAAGAGGTTGAGGGCTTTTCTGAAAGCTCATTACACTATCTAACTGGTGCAATGTATTGGGTCCACCTACGTCAGCCAGTTTAGGCGCTAGAGCGTTTACAAGGTTGAAACAAAAACTTGATTTTTTTTAAACTACTTTTCATTGTGAACACTATTGCCACGCCCCTGGTGGTGATAGAGAAGAGGTTGAGGGCTTTTCTGAAAGCTCATTAAACTATCTAACTGGTGCAGTGTATTGGGTCCAGCTACGTCAGCCAGTTTAGGCGCTAGAGCGTTTACAAGGTTGAAACAAAAATGTAATTTTTTAAAACTACTTTTCATTGTGAACACTATTGCCACGCCCCTGGTGGTGATAGAGAAGAGGTTGAAGGCTTCTCTGAAAGCTCATTACACTATCTAACTGGTGCAGTGTATTGGGTCCAGCGACGTCAGCCAGTTTAGGCGCTAGAGCGTTTAACAGGTGAAACAAAAATGTAATTTTTTTTAAAACTACTTTTCATTGTGAACACTATTGCCACGCCCCTGGTGGTGATAGAGAAGAGGTTGAGGGCTTTTCTGAAAGCTCATTGAACTATCTAACTGGTGCAATGTATTGGGTCCACCTACGTCAGCCAGTTTAGGCGCTAGAGCGTTTACAAGGTGAAACAAAAATGTAATTTTTTTTAAACTACTTTTCATTGTGAACACTATTGCCACGCCCCTGGTGGTGATAGAGAAGAGGTTGAGGGCTTTTCTGAAAGCTCGTTAAACTATCTAACTGGTGCAATGTATTGGGTCCACCTACGTCAGCCAATTTAGGCGCTAGAGCGTTTACAAGGTTGAAACAAAAATGTAATTTTTTTTTAACTACTTTTCATTGTGAACACTATTGCCACGCCCCTGGTGGTGATAGAGAAGAGGTTGAGGGCTTTTCTGAAAGCTCATTAAACTATCTAACTGGTGCAGTGTATTGGGTCCACCTACGTCAGCCAGTTTAGGCGCTAGAGCGTTTAACAGGTTGAAACAAAAATGTAATTTATTTTAAACTACTTTTCATTGTGAACACCATTGCCACGCCCCTGGTGGTGATAGAGAAGAGGTTGAGGGCTTTTCTGAAAGCTCATTAAACTGTCTAACTGGTGCAATGTATTGGGTCCACCTACGTTAGTCAGTTTAGGCGCTAGAGCGTTTACAAGGTTGAAACAAACACTTGATTTTTTTTTAAACTACTTTTCATTGTGAACACTATTGCCACGCCCCTGGTGGTGATAGAGAAGAGGTTGAAGGCTTTTCTGAAAGCTCATTACACTATCTAACTGGTGCAGTGTATTGGGTCCAGCTACGTCAGCCAGTTTAGGCGCTAGAGCGTTTACAAGGTGAAACAAAAATGTAATTTTTTTTAAAACTACTTTTCATTGTGAACACTATTGCCACGCCCCTGGTGGTGATAGAGAAGAGGTTGAAGGCTTCTCTGAAAGCTCATTACACTATCTAACTGGTGCAGTGTATTGGGTCCAGCGACGTCAGCCAGTTTAGGCGCTAGAGCGTTTAACAGGTGAAACAAAAATGTAATTTTTTTAAAAACTACTTTTCATTGTGAACACTATTGCCACTCCCATGGTGATGTTAGAGAAGTGGTTGAGGGCTTTTCTGAAAGCTCATTAAACAATCTAACTGGTGCAATGTATTGGGTCCACCTACGTCAGCCATTTTAGGCGCTAGAGCGTTTAACAGGTTGAAACAAAAATGTAATTTTTTTTAAAACTACTTTTCATTGTGAACACTATTGCCACGCCCCTGGTGGTGATAGAGAAGAGGTTGAGGGCTTTTCTGAAAGCTCATTAAACTATCTAACTGGTGCAATGTATTGGGTCCACCTACGTCAGCCAGTTTAGGCGCTAGAGCGTTTACAAGGTTGAAACAAAAACTTGATTTTTTTTAAACTACTTTTCATTGTGAACACTATTGCCACGCCCCTGGTGGTGATAGAGAAGAGGTTGAGGGCTTTTCTGAAAGCTCATTACACTATCTAACTGGTGCAGTGTATTGGGTCCAGCTACGTCAGCCAGTTTAGGCGCTAGAGCGTTTACAAGGTTGAAACAAAAATGTAATTTTTTTTAAAACTACTTTTCATTGTGAACACTATTGCCACGCCCCTGGTGGTGATAGAGAAGTGGTTGAGGGCTTTTCTGAAAGCTCGTTAAACTATCTAACTGGTGCAGTTTATTGGGTCCAGCTACGTCAGCCAGTTTAGGCGCTAGAGCGTTTACAAGGTGAAACAAAAATGTATTTTTTTTTTTAACTACTTTTCATTGTGAACACTATTGCCACGCCCCTGGTGGTGATAGAGAAGTGGTTGAGGGCTTTTCTGAAAGCTCATTACACTATCTAACTGGTGCAGTGTATTGGGTCCAGCGACGTCAGCCAGTTTAGGCGCTAGAGCGTTTAACAGGTGAAACAAAAATGTAATTTTTTTTAAAACTACTTTTCATTGTGAACACTATTGCCACGCTCCTGGTGGTGTTAGAGAAGTGGTTGAGTGCTTTTCTGAAAGCTCGTTAAACTATCTAACTGGTGCAGTTTATTGGGTCCAGCTACGTCAGCCAGTTTAGGCGCTAGAGCGTTTACAAGGTTGACACAAAAACTTGATTTTTTTTAAACTACTTTTCATTGTGAACACTATTGCCACGCCCCTGGTGGTGATAGAGAAGAGGTTGAGGGCTTTTCTGAAAGCTCATTGAACTATCTAACTGGTGCAATGTATTGGGTCCACCTACGTTAGCCAGTTTAGGCGCTAGAGCGTTTACAAGGTGAAACAAAAATGTAATTTTTTTTAAACTACTTTTCATTGTGAACACTATTGCCACGCCCCTGGTGGTGATAGAGAAGAGGTTGAGGGCTTTTCTGAAAGCTCGTTAAACTATCTAACTGGTGCAATGTATTGTGTCCAGCTACGTCAGCCAGTTTAGGCGCTAGAGCGTTTAGAAGGTTGACACAAAAACTTGATTTTTTTTAACTACTTTTCATTGTGAACACTATTGCCACGCCCCTGGTGGCGATAGAGAAGTGGTTGAGGGCTTTTCTGAAAGCTCATTGAACTATCTAACTGGTGCAATGTATTGGGTCCACCTACGTCAGCCAGTTTAGGCGCTAGAGCGTTTACAATGTTGAAACAAAAATTTGATTTTTTTTAAACTACTTTTCATTGTGAACACTATTGCCACGCCCCTGGTGGTGATAGAGAAGAGGTTGAGGGCTTTTCTGAAAGCTCATTGAACTATCTAACTGGTGCAGTGTATTGGGTCCAGCTACGTCAGCCAGTTTAGGCGCTAGAGCGTTTAACAGGTTGAAACAAAAATGTAATTTATTTTAAACTACTTTTCATTGTGAACACTATTGCCACGCCCCTGGTGGTGATAGAGAAGAGGTTGAGGGCTTTTCTGAAAGCTCATTGAACTATCTAACTGGTGCAATGTATTGGGTCCACCTACGTTAGCCAGTTTAGGCGCTAGAGCGTTTACAAGGTGAAACAAAAATGTAATTTTTTTTAAACTACTTTTCATTGTGAACACTATTGCCACGCCCCTGGTGGCGATAGAGAAGTGGTTGAGGGCTTTTCTGAAAGCTCATTACACTATCTAACTGGTGTATTGTATTGGGTCCAGCTACGTCTGCCAGTTTAGGCGCTAGAGCGTTTACAAGGTTGACACAAAAACTTAATTTTTTTTAACTACTTTTCATTGTGAACACTATTGCCACGCCCCTGGTGGTGATAGAGAAGAGGTTGAGGGCTTTTCTGAAAGCTCATTGAACTATCTAACTGGTGCAATGTATTGGGTCCACCTACGTCAGCCAGTTTAGGCGCTAGAGCGTTTACAATGTTGAAACAAAAACTTGATTTTTTTTAAACTACTTTTCATTGTGAACACTATTGCCACGCCCCTGGTGGTGATAGAGAAGAGGTTGAGGGCTTTTCTGAAAGCTCATTACACTATCTAACTGGTGCAGTGTATTGGGTCCAGCTACGTCAGCCAGTTTAGGCGCTAGAGCGTTTAACAGGTTGAAACAAAAATGTAATTTTTTTTAAAACTACTTTTCATTGTGAACACTATTGCCACGCCCCTGGTGGTGATAGAGAAGTGGTTGAGGGCTTTTCTGAAAGCTCGTTAAACTATCTAACTGGTGCAGTGTATTGGGTCCAGCTACGTCAGCCAGTTTAGGCGCTAGAGCGTTTACAAGGTTGAAACAAAAATGTAATTTTTTTTAAAACTACTTTTCATTGTGAACACTATTGCCACGCCCCTGGTGGTGATAGAGAAGAGGTTGAGGGCTTTTCTGAAAGCTCGTTAAACTATCTAACTGGTGCAGTGTATTGGGTCCAGCTACGTCAGCCAGTTTAGGCGCTAGAGCGTTTAACAGGTTGAAACAAAAATGTAATTTATTTTAAACTACTTTTCATTGTGAACACTATTGCCACGCCCCTGGTGGTGATAGAGAAGAGGTTGAGGGCTTTTCTGAAAGCTCATTGAACTATCTAACTGGTGCAATGTATTGGGTCCACCTACGTTAGCCAGTTTAGGCGCTAGAGCGTTTACAAGGTGAAACAAAAATGTAATTTTTTTTAAACTACTTTTCATTGTGAACACTATTGCCACGCCCCTGGTGGTGATAGAGAAGTGGTTGAGGGCTTTTCTGAAAGCTCGTTAAACTATCTAACTGGTGCAATGTATTGGGTCCACCTACGTCAGCCAGTTTAGGCGCTAGAGCGTTTACAAGGTTGAAACAAAAATTTGATTTTTTTTAACTACTTTTCATTGTGAACACTATTGCCACGCCCCTGGTGGTGATAGAGAAGTGGTTGAGGGCTTTTCTGAAAGCTCGTTAAACTATCTAACTGGTGCAGTTTATTGGGTCCAGCTACGTCAGCCAGTTTAGGCGCTAGAGCGTTTACAAGGTGAAACAAAAATGTAATTTTTTTTAAAACTACTTTTCATTGTGAACACTATTGCCACGCCCCTGGTGGTGATAGAGAAGTGGTTGAGGGCTTTTCTGAAAGCTCATTACACTATCTAACTGGTGCAGTGTATTGGGTCCAGCGACGTCAGCCAGTTTAGGCGCTAGAGCGTTTAACAGGTGAAACAAAAATGTAATTTTTTTTAAACTACTTTTCATTGTGAACACTATTGCCACGCCCCTGGTGGTGATAGAGAAGAGGTTGAGGGCTTTTCTGAAAGCTCATTGAACTATCTAACTGGTGCAATGTATTGGGTCCACCTACGTCAGCCAGTTTAGGCGCTAGAGCGTTTACAATGTTGAAACAAAAATTTGATTTTTTTTAAACTACTTTTCATTGTGAACACTATTGCCACGCCCCTGGTGGTGATAGAGAAGTGGTTGAGGGCTTTTCTGAAAGCTCATTACACTATCTATATGGCGTAGTGTATTGGGTCCAGCTACGTCAGCCAGTTTAGGCGCTAGAGCGTTTACAAGGTGAAACAAAAATGTAATTTTTTTTAAAACTACTTTTCATTGTGAACACTATTGCCACGCCCCTGGTGGTGATAGAGAAGAGGTTGAGGGCTTTTCTGAAAGTTCATTGAACTATCTAACTGGTGCAATGTATTGGGTCCACCTACGTTAGTCAGTTTAGGCGCTAGAGCGTTTACAAGGTTGAAATAAACACTTGATTTTTTTTAAATTACTTTTCATTGTGAACACTATTGCCACGCCCCTGGTGGTGATAGAGAAGTGGTTGAGGGCTTTTCTGAAAGCTCATTAAACTATCTTTATGGCGTATTGTATTGGGTCCACCTACGTCAGCCAGTTTAGGCGCTAGAGCGTTTACAATGTTGAAACAAAAATTTAATTTTTTTTATATATGTGAATTTAATGATTTGAAGCATCTCATTATCGATTGATAAATGTGTTTATACAAGAAAATCGTCGTTGTACTTAAACATAAGGTTGTGGAATTCTTGCAAATTAACTGCCGTTATGGATTTATGTCCACTTCAGTGCGATGAAGAAGGTTAATTAACTTAAATATGTGAATTTAATGATTTGAAGCAACTCATTATCGATTGATAAATGTGTATATACAAGAAAATCGACTTTATACTTAAACATTAGGTTGTGGAATTCTTGCAAATTAACTGCCGTTATGGATTTATGTCCACTTCAGTGCGATGAAGAAGGTTTATTAACTTAAATATGTGAATATAATGATTTGAAGCAACTCATTATCGATTGATAAATGTGTTTATACAAGAAAATCGACTTTATACTTAAATATTAGGTTGTGGAATTCTTGCAAATTAACTGCCGTTATGGATTTATGTCCACTTCAGTGCGATGAAGAAGGTTAATTAACTTAAATATGTGAATATAATGATTTGAAGCAACTCATTATCGATTGATAAATGTGTTTATACAAGAAAATCGACTTTATACTTAAATATTAGGTTGTGGAATTCTTGCAAATTAACTGCCGTTATGGATTTATGTCCACTTCAGTGCGATGAAGAAGGTTAATTAACTTAAATATGTGAATATAATGATTTGAAGCAACTCATTATCGATTGATAAATGTGTTTATACAAGAAAATCGACTTTATACTTAAATATTAGGTTGTGGAATTCTTGCAAATTAACTGCCGTTATGGATTTATGTCCACTTCAGTGCGATGAAGAAGGTTAATTAACTTAAATATGTGAATATAATGATTTGAAGCAACTCATTATCGATTGATAAATGTGTTTATACAAGAAAATCGACTTTATACTTAAATATTAGGTTGTGGAATTCTTGCAAATTAACTGCCGTTATGGATTTATGTCCACTTCAGTGCGATGAAGAAGGTTAATTAACTTAAATATGTGAATATAATGATTTGAAGCAACTCATTATCGATTGATAAATGTGTTTATACAAGAAAATCGACTTTATACTTAAATATTAGGTTGTGGAATTCTTGCAAATTAACTGCCGTTATGGATTTATGTCCACTTCAGTGCGATGAAGAAGGTTAATTAACTTAAATATGTGAATATAATGATTTGAAGCAACTCATTATCGATTGATAAATGTGTTTATACAAGAAAATCGACTTTATACTTAAATATGAGGTTGTGGAATTCTTGCAAATTAACTGCCGTTATGGATTTATGTCCACTTCAGTGCGATGAAGAAGGTTAATTAACTTAAATATGTGAATATAATGATTTGAAGCAACTCATTATCGATTGATAAATGTGTTTATACAAGAAAATCGTCTTTATGCTTAAATATTAGGTTGTGGAATTCTTGCAAATTAACTGCCGTTATGGATTTATGTCCACTTCAGTGCGATGAAGAAGGTTAATTAACTTAAATATGTGAATTTAATGATTTGAAGCAACTTTCTATTGATTGATAAATGTGTTTATACAAGAAAATCGTCGTTGTACTTAAATATTAGGTTGTGGAATTCTTGCAAATTAACTGCCGTTATGGATTTATGTCCACTTCAGTGCGATGAAGAAGGTTAATTAACTTAAATATGTGAATATAATGATTTGAAGCAACTCATTATCGATTGATAAATGTGTTTATACAAGAAAATCGACTTTATACTTAAATATTAGGTTGTGGAATTCTTGCAAATTAACTGCCGTTATGGATTTATGTCCACTTCAGTGCGATGAAGAAGGTTAATCGACTTTATACTTAAATATTAGGTTGTGGAATTCTTGCAAATTAACTGCCGTTATGGATTTATGTCCACTTCAGTGCGATGAAGAAGGTTAATTAACTTAAATATGTGAATATAATGATTTGAAGCAACTCATTATCGATTGATAAATGTGTTTATACAAGAAAATCGACTTTATACTTAAATATTAGGTTGTGGAATTCTTGCAAATTAACTGCCGTTATGGATTTATGTCCACTTCTGTGCGGTGAAGAAGGTTAATTAACTTAAATATGTGAGTTTAATGATTTGAAGCAACTCATTATCGATTGATAAATGTAATTATATAAGAAAATCGACTTTATACTTAAATATTAGGTTGTGGAATTCTTGCAAATTAACTGCCGTTATGGATTTATGTCCACTCGAGTAAGATGAAGAAGGTTAATTAACTTAAATATGTGAATTTAATGATTTGAAGCATCTCATTATCGATTGATAAATGTGTTTATACAAGAAAATCGTCTTTATACTTAAATAATAGGTTGTGGAGTTCTTGCAAATTAACTGCCGTTATGGATTTATGTCCACTTCAGTGCGATGAAGAAGGTTAATTAACTTATATATGTGAATATAATGATTTGAAGCAACTCATTATCGATTGATAAATGTGTTTATATAAGAAAATCGACTTTATACTTAAATATTAGGTTATGGAATTCTTGCAAATTAACTGCCGTTATGGATTTATGTCCACTTCAGTGCGATGAAGAAGGTTAATTAACTTAAATATGTGAATATAATGATTTGAAGCAACTCATTATCGATTGATAAATGTGTTTATACAAGAAAATCGACTTTATACTTAAATATTAGGTTGTGGAATTCTTGCAAATTAACTGCCGTTATGGATTTATGTCCACTTCAGTGCGATGAAGAAGGTTAATTAACTTAAATATGTGAATTTTATGATTTGAAGCAACTCATTATCGATTGATAAATGTGTTTATACAAGAAAATCGTCTTTATACTTAAATATTAGGTTGTGGAATTCTTGCAAATTAACTGCCGTTATGGATTTATGTCCACTTCAGTGCGATGAAGAAGGTTAATTAACTTAAATATGTGAATATAATGATTTGAAGCAACTCATTATCGATTGATAAATGTGTTTATACAAGAAAATCGACTTTATACTTAAACATAAGGTTGTGGAATTCTTGCAAATTAACTGCCGTTATGTATTTATGTCCACTCCAGTGAGATGAAGAAGGTTAACTAACTTAAATATGTGAATATAATGATTTGAAGCAACTCATTATCTTGCAAATTAACTGCCGTTATGGATTTATGTCCACTCCAGTGCGATGAAGAAGGTCAATTAACTTAAATATGTGAATTTTATGATTTGAAGCAACTTATTATCGACTGATAAATGTGTTTATACAAGAAAATCGACTTTATACTTAAATATTAGGTTGTGGAATTCTTGCAAATTAACTGCCGTTATGGATTTATGTCCACTTCAGTGCGATGAAGAAGGTTAATTAACTTAAATATGTGAATATAATGATTTGAAGCAACTCATTATCGATTGATAAATGTGTTTATACAAGAAAATCGACTTTATACTTAAACATAAGGTTGTGGAATTCTTGCAAATTAACTGCCGTTATGGATTTATGTCCACTTCAGTGCGATGAAGAAGGTTAATTAACTTAAATATGTGAATATAATGATTTGAAGCAACTCATTATCGATTGATAAATGTGTTTATACAAGAAAATCGACTTTATACTTAAATATTAGGTTGTGGAATTCTTGCAAATTAACTGCCGTTATGGATTTATGTCCACTTCAGTGCGATGAAGAAGGTTAATTAACTTAAATATGTGAATATAATGATTTGAAGCAACTCATTATCGATTAATAAATGTGTTTATACAAGAAAATCGACTTTATACTTAAATATTAGATTGTGGAATTCTTGAAAATTAACTGCCGTTATGGATTTATGTCCACCTCAGTGCGATGAAGAATGTTTATTAACTTAAATAAGTGAATATAATGATTTGAAGCAACTCATTATCGATTGATAAATGTGTATATACAAGAAAATCGTCTTTATACTTAAATATTAGGTTGTGGAATTCTTGCAAATTAACTGCCGTTATGGATTTATGTCCACTTCAGTGCGATGAAAAAGGTAATTAACTTAAATATGTGAATTTAATGATTTGAAGCAACTCATTATCGATTGATAAATGTGTTTATACAAGAAAATCGTCTTTATACTTAAATAGTAGGTTGTGGAGTTCTTGCAAATTAACTGCCGTTATGGATTTATGTCCACTTCAGTGCGATGAAGAAGGTTAATTAACTTATATATGTGAATATAATGATTTGAAGCAACTCATTATCGATTGATAAATGTGTTTATATAAGAAAATCGACTTTATACTTAAATATTAGGTTGTGGAATTCTTGCAAATTAACTGCCGTTATGGATTTATGTCCACTTCAGTGCGATGAAGAAGGTTTATTAACTTAAATATGTGAATTTAATGATTTGAAGCAACTCATTATCGATTGATAAATGTGTTTATACAAGAAAATCGTCTTTATACTTAAATATTAGGTTGTGGAATTCTTGCAAATTAACTGCCGTTATGGATTTATGTCCACTTCAGTGCGATGAAGAAGGTTAATTAACTTAAATATGTGAATTTAATGATTTGAAGCAACTCATTATCGATTGATAAATGTGTTTATACAAGAAAATCGACTTTATACTTAAATATTAGGTTGTGGAATTCTTGCAAATTAACTGCCGTTATGGATTTATGTCCACTTCAGTGCGATGAAGAAGGTTAATTAACTTAAATATGTGAATATAATGATTTGAAGCAACTCATTATCGATTGATAAATGTGTTTATACAAGAAAATCGACTTTATACTTAAATATTAGGTTGTGGAATTCTTGCAAATTAACTGCCGTTATGGATTTATGTCCACTTCAGTGCGATGAAGAAGGTTAATTAACTTAAATATGTGAATATAATGATTTGAAGCAACTCATTATCGATTGATAAATGTGTTTATACAAGAAAATCGACTTTATACTTAAATATTAGGTTGTGGAATTCTTGCAAATTAACTGCCGTTATGGATTTATGTCCACTTCAGTGCGATGAAGAAGGTTAATTAACTTAAATATGTGAATTTAATGATTTGAAGCAACTCATTATCGATTGATAAATGTGTTTATACAAGAAAATCGACTTTATACTTAAATATTAGGTTGTGGAATTCTTGCAAATTAACTGCCGTTATGGATTTATGTCCACTTCAGTGCGATGAAGAAGGTTAATTAACTTAAATATGTGAATTTAATGATTTGAAGCAACTTATTATCGATTGATAAATGTGTTTATACAAGAAAATCGACTTTATACTTAAATATTAGGTTGTGGAATTCTTGCAAATTAACTGCCGTTATGGATTTATGTCCACTTCAGTGCGATGAAGAAGGTTAATTAACTTAAATATGTGAATATAATGATTTGAAGCAACTCATTATCGATTGATAAATGTGTTTATACAAGAAAATCGACTTTATACTTAAATATAAGGTTGTGGAATTCTTGCAAATTAACTGCCGTTATGGATTTATGTCCACTTCAGTGCGATGAAGAAGGTTAATTAACTTAAATATGTGAATATAATGATTTGAAGCAACTCATTATCGATTGATAAATGTGTTTATACAAGAAAATCGACTTTATACTTAAATATTAGGTTGTGGAATTCTTGCAAATTAACTGCCGTTATGGATTTATGTCCACTTCAGTGCTATGAAGAAGGTTAATTAACTTAAATATGTGAATTTAATGATTTGAAGCAACTCAATATCGATTGATAAATGTGTTTATACAAGAAATTCGACTTTATACTTAAATATTAGGTTGTAGAATTCTTGCAAATTAACTGCCGTTATGGCTTTGTGTCCACTTTAGTGGGATGAAGAAGGTTAATTAACTTAAATATGTGAATTTAATGATTTGAAGCAACTCATTATCGTTTGATAAATGTGTTTATACAAGAAAATCGTCTTTATACTTAAACATAAGGTTGTGGAATTCTTGCAAATTAACTGCCGTTATGGATTTATGTCCACTTCAGTGCGATGAAGAAGGTTAATTAACTTAAATATGTGAATTTAATGATTTGAAGCAACTCATTATCGATTGATAAATGTGTTTATACAAGAAAATCGACTTTATACTTAAATATTAGGTTGTGGAATTCTTGCAAATTAACTGCCGTTATGGATTTATGTCCACTTCAGTGCGATGAAGAAGGTTAATTAACTTAAATATGTGAATATAATGATTTGAAGCAACTCATTATCGATTGATAAATGTGTTTATACAAGAAAATCGACTTTATACTTAAACATAAGGTTGTGGAATTCTTGCAAATTAACTGCCGTTATGGATTTATGTCCACTTCAGTGCGATGAAGAAGGTTAATTAACTTAAATATGTGAATTTAATGATTTGAAGCAACTCATTATCGATTGATAAATGTGTTTATACAAGAAAATCGACTTTATACTTAAATATTAGGTTGTGGAATTCTTGCAAATTAACTGCTGTTATGGATTTATGTCCACTTCAGTGCGATGAAGAAGGTTAATTAACTTAAATATGTGAATTTAATGATTTGAAGCAACTCATTATCGATTGATAAATGTGTTTATACAAGAAAATCGACTTTATACTTAAATATAAGGTTGTGGAATTCTTGCAAATTAACTGCCGTTATGGATTTATGTCCACTTCAGTGCGATGAAGAAGGTTAATTAACTTAAATATGTGAATTTAATGATTTGAAGCAACTCATTATCGATTGATAAATGTGTTTATACAAGAAAATCGACTTTATACTTAAATATTAGGTTGTGGAATTCTTGCAAATTAACTGCCGTTATGGCTTTATGTCCACTTCAGTGCGATGAAGAAGGTTTATTAACTTAAATATGTGAAAGTAATGATTTGAAGCAACTCATTATCGATTGATAAATGTGTTTATACAAGAAAATCGACTTTATACATAAATATTAGGTTGTGGAATTCTTGCAAATTAACTTCCGTTATGGACTTATGTCCACTTCAGTGCGATGAAGAAGGTTAATTAACTTAAATATGTGAATTTAATGATTTGAAGAAACTCATTATCGATTGATAAATGTGTATGTACAAGAAAATCGACTTTATAGTTAAACATGAGGTTGTGGAATTCTTGCAAATTAACTGCCGTTATGGATTTATGTCCACTTCAGTGCGATGAAGAAGGTTAATTAACTTAAATATGTGAATTTAATGATTTGAAGCAACTCATTATCGATTAATAAATGTGTTTATACAAGAAAATCGACTTTATACTTAAATATTAGGTTGTGGAATTCTTGCAAATTAACTTCCGTTATGGACTTATGTCCACTCGAGTAAGATGAAGAAGGTTAATTAACTTAAATATGTGAATTTAATGATTTGAAGCAACTCATTATCGATTGATAAATGTGTTTATACAAGAAAATCGACTTTATACTTAAATATTAGGTTGTGGAATTCTTGCAAATTAACTGCCGTTATGGATTTATGTCCACTTCAGTGCGATGAAGAAGGTTTATTAACTTAAATATGTGAATTTAATGATTTGAAGCAACTCATTATCGATTGATAAATGTGTTTATACAAGAAAATCGACTTTATACTTAAATATTAGGTTGTGGAATTCTTGCAAATTAACTGCCGTTATGGATTTATGTCCACTTCAGTGCGATGAAGAAGGTTAATTAACTTAAATATGTGAATTTAATGATTTGAAGCAACTCATTATCGATTGATAAATGTGTTTATACAAGAAAATCGACTTTATACTTAAATATTAGGTTGTGGAATTCTTGCAAATTAACTGCCGTTATGGATTTATGTCCACTTCAGTGCGATGAAGAAGGTTAATTAACTTAAATATGTGAATTTAATGATTTGAAGCAACTCATTATCGATTGATAAATGTGTTTATACAAGAAAATCGACTTTATACTTAAATATTAGGTTGTGGAATTCTTGCAAATTAACTGCCGTTATGGATTTATGTCCACTTCAGTGCGATGAAGAAGGTTAATTAACTTAAATATGTGAATTTAATGATTTGAAGCATCTCATTATCGATTGATAAATGTGTTTATACAAGAAAATCGACTTTATACTTAAATATAAGTTGTGGAATTCTTGCAAATTAACTGCCGTTATGGCTTTATGTCCACTTCAGTGCGATGAAGAAGGTTAATTAACTTAAATATGTGAATTTAATGATTTGAAGCAACTCATTATCGATTGATAAATGTGTTTATACAAGAAAATCGACTTTATACTTAAATATAAGGTTGTGGAATTCTTGCAAATTCACTGCCGTTATGGATTTATGTCCACTTCAGTGCGATGAAGAAGGTTAATTAACTTAAATATGTGAATTTAATGATTTGAAGCAACTCATTATCGATTGATAAATGTGTTTATACAAGAAAATCGACTTTATACTTAAATATTAGGTTGTGGAATTCTTGCAAATTAACTGCCGTTATGGATTTATGTCCACTTCAGTGCGATGAAGAAGGTTAATTAACTTAAATATGTGAATTTAATGATTTGAAGCAACTCATTATCGATTGATAAATGTGTTTATACAAGAAAATCGACTTTATACTTAAATATTAGGTTGTGGAATTCTTGCAAATTAACTGCCGTTATGGATTTATGTCCACTTCAGTGCGATGAAGAAGGTTAATTAACTTAAATATGTGAATTTAATGATTTGAAGCAACTCATTATCGATTGATAAATGTGTTTATACAAGAAAATCGACTTTATACTTAAATATAAGGTTGTGGAATTCTTGCAAATTAACTGCCGTTATGGATTTATGTCCACTTCAGTGCGATGAAGAAGGTTAATTAACTTAAATATGTGAATTTAATGATTTGCAGCAACTCATTATCGATTGATAAATGTGTTTAAACAAGAAAATCGTCTTTATACTTAAATATAAGGTTGTGGATTTCTTGCACATTAACTGCCGTTATGGATTTATGTCCACTTCAGTGCGATGAAGAAGGTTAATTAACTTAAATATGTGAATTTAATGATTTGAAGCAACTCATTATCGATTGATAAATGTGTTTATACAAGAAAATCGACTTTATACTTAAATATTAGGTTGTGGAATTCTTGCAAATTAACTGCCGTTATGGATTTATGTCCACTTCAGTGCGATGAAGAAGGTTAATTAACTTAAATATGTGAATTTAATGATTTGAAGCAACTCATTATCGATTGATAAATGTGTTTATACAAGAAAATCGACTTTATACTTAAATATTAGGTTGTGGAATTCTTGCAAATTAACTGCCGTTATGGATTTATGTCCACTTCAGTGCGATGAAGAAGGTTAATTAACTTAAATATGTGAATTTAATGATTTGAAGCAACTCATTATCGATTGATAAATGTGTTTATACAAGAAAATCGTCGTTGTACTTAAACATAAGGTTGTGGAATTCTTGCAAATTAACTGCCGTTATGGATTTATGTCCACTTCAGTGCGATGAAGAAGGTTAATTAACTTAAATATGTGAATTTAATGATTTGAAGCAACTCATTATCGATTGATAAATGTGTTTATACAAGAAAATCGACTTTATACTTAAATATTAGGTTGTGGAATTCTTGCAAATTAACTGCCGTTATGGATTTATGTCCACTTCAGTGCGATGAAGAAGGTTAATTAACTTAAATATGTGAATTTAATGATTTGAAGCAACTCATTATCGATTGATAAATGTGTTTATACAAGAAAATCGACTTTATACTTAAATATAAGGTTGTGGAATTCTTGCAAATTAACTGCCGTTATGGATTTATGTCCACTTCAGTGCGATGAAGAAGGTTAATTAACTTAAATATGTGAATTTAATGATTTGAAGCAACTCATTATCGATTGATAAATGTGTTTATACAAGAAAATCGTCGTTGTACTTAAATATTAGGTTGTGGAATTCTTGCAAATTAACTGCCGTTATGGATTTATGTCCACTTCAGTGCGATGAAGAAGGTTAATTAACTTAAATATGTGAATTTAATGATTTGAAGCAACTCATTATCGATTGATAAATGTGTTTATACAAGAAAATCGACTTTATACTTAAATATTAGGTTGTGGAATTCTTGCAAATTAACTGCCGTTATGGATTTATGTCCACTTCAGTGCGATGAAGAAGGTTAATTAACTTAAATATGTGAATTTAATGATTTGAAGCAACTCATTATCGATTGATAAATGTGTTTATACAAGAAAATCGACTTTATACTTAAATATTAGGTTGTGGAATTCTTGCAAATTAACTGCCGTTATGGATTTATGTCCACTTCAGTGCGATGAAGAAGGTTAATTAACTTAAATATGTGAATTTAATGATTTGAAGCAACTCATTATCGATTGATAAATGTGTATATACAAGAAAATCGACTTTATACTTAAATATTAGGTTGTGGAATTCTTGCAAATTAACTGCCGTTATGGATTTATGTCCACTTCAGTGCGATGAAGAAGGTTAATTAACTTAAATATGTGAATTTAATGATTTGAAGCAACTCATTATCGATTGATAAATGTGTATATACAAGAAAATCGACTTTATACTTAAATATTAGGTTGTGGAATTCTTGCAAATTAACTGCCGTTATGGATTTATGTCCACTTCAGTGCGATGAAGAAGGTTAATTAACTTAAATATGTGAATTTAATGATTTGAAGCAACTTTTTATCGATTGATAAATGTGTTTATACAAGAAAATCGACTTTATACTTAAATATTAGGTTGTGGAGTTCTTGCAAATTAACTGCCGTTATGGATTTATGTCCACTTCAGTGCGATGAAGAAGGTTAATTAACTTAAATATGTGAATTTAATGATTTGAAGCAACTCATTATCGATTGATAAATGTGTATATACAAGAAAATCGACTTTATACTTAAATATAAGGTTGTGGAATTCTTGCAAATTAACTGCCGTTATGGATTTATGTCCACTTCAGTGCGATGAAGAAGGTTAATTAACTTAAATATGTGAATTTAATGATTTGAAGCAACTCATTATCGATTGATAAATGTGTATATACAAGAAAATCGTCGTTGTACTTAAACATAAGGTTGTGGAATTCTTGCAAATTAACTGCCGTTATGGATTTATGTCCACTTCAGTGCGATGAAGAAGGTTAATTAACTTAAATATGTGAATTTAATGATTTGAAGCAACTCATTATCGATTGATAAATGTGTTTATACAAGAAAATCGTCTTTATACTTAAATATTAGGTTGTGGAATTCTTGCAAATTAACTGCCGTTATGGATTTATGTCCACTTCAGTGCGATGAAGAAGGTTAATTAACTTAAATATGTGAATTTAATGATTTGAAGCATCTCATTATCGATTGATAATTGTGTTTATACAAGAAGCTCGTCGTTGAACATAAAGATAAGGTTGTGGAATTCTTGCAAATTAACTGCCGTTATGGATTTATGTCCACTACAGTGAGATGAAGAAGGTTAATTAACTTAAATATGTGAATTTAATGATTTGAAGCAACTCATTATCGATTGATAAATGTGTATATACAAGAAAATCGTCGTTGTACTTAAACATAAGGTTGTGGAATTCTTGCAAATTAACTGCCGTTATGGATTTATGTCCACTTCAGTGCGATGAAGAAGGTTAATTAACTTAAATATGTGAATTTAATGATTTGAAGCAACTCATTATCGATTGATAAATGTGTTTATACAAGAAAATCGTCTTTATACTTAAATATTAGGTTGTGGAATTCTTGCAAATTAACTGCCGTTATGGATTTATGTCCACTTCAGTGCGATGAAGAAGGTTAATTAACTTAAATATGTGAATTTAATGATTTGAAGCAACTCATTATCGATTGATAAATGTGTTTATACAAGAAAATCGACTTTATACTTAAATATTAGGTTGTGGAATTCTTGCAAATTAACTGCCGTTATGGATTTATGTCCACTTCAGTGCGATGAAGAAGGTTAATTAACTTAAATATGTGAATTTAATGATTTGAAGCAATTCATTATTGATTGATAAATGTGTTTATACAAGAAAATCGACTTTATACTTAAATATTAGGTTGTGGAATTCTTGCAAATTCACTGCCGTTATGGATTTATGTCCACTTCAGTGCGATGAAGAAGGTTAATTAACTTAAATCGATGAAGAAGGTTAATTAACTTAAATATGTGAATTTTATGCTCTGAAGCATCTCATTATCGATTGATAAATGTGTTTACACAAGAAAATCGACTTTATACTTAAATATTAGGTTGTGGAATTCTTGCAAATTAACTGCCGTTATGGATTTATGTCCACTTCAGTGCGATGAAGAAGGTTAATTAACTTAAATATGTGAATTTAATGATTTGAAGCATCTCATTATCGATTGATAAATGTGTATATACAAGAAAATCGACTTTATACTTAAATATTAGGTTGTGGAATTCTTGCAAATTAACTGCCGTTATGGATTTATGTCCACTTCAGTGCGATGAAGAAGGTTAATTAACTTAAATATGTGAATTTAATGATTTGAAGCATCTCATTATCGATTGATAAATGTGTTTATACAAGAAAATCGTCGTTGTACTTAAACATAAGGTTGTGGAATTCTTGCAAATTCACTGCCGTTATGGCTTTATGTCCACTTCAGTGCGATGAAGAAGGTTAATTAACTTAAATATGTGAATTTAATGATTTGAAGCAACTCATTATCGATTGATAAATGTGTTTATACAAGAAAATCGACTTTATACTTAAACATAAGGTTGTGGAATTCTTGCAAATTAACTGCCGTTATGGATTTATGTCCACTTCAGTGCGATGAAGAAGGTTAATTAACTTAAATATGTGAATTTAATGATTTGAAGCAACTCATTATCGATTGATAAATGTGTTTATACAAGAAAATCGACTTTATACTTAAATATTAGGTTGTGGAATTCTTGCAAATTAACTGCCGTTATGGATTTATGTCCACTTCAGTGCGATGAAGAAGGTTAATTAACTTAAATATGTGAATTTAATGATTTGAAGCAACTCATTATCGATTGATAAATGTGTATATACAAGAAAATCGTCGTTGTACTTAAACATAAGGTTGTGGAATTCTTGCAAATTAACTGCCGTTATGGATTTATGTCCACTTCAGTGCGATGAAGAAGGTTAATTAACTTAAATATGTGAATTTAATGATTTGAAGCAACTCATTATCGATTGATAAATGTGTTTATACAAGAAAATCGTCGTTGTACTTAAACATAAGGTTGTGGAATTCTTGCAAATTAACTGCCGTTATGGATTTATGTCCACTCGAGTAAGATGAAGAAGGTTAATTAACTTAAATATGTGAATTTAATGATTTGAAGCAACTCATTATCGATTGATAAATGTGTTTATACAAGAAAATCGTCTTTATACTTAAATATTAGGTTGTGGAATTCTTGCAAATTAACTGCCGTTATGGATTTATGTCCACTTCAGTGAGATGAAGAAGGTTAATTAACTTAAATATGTGAATTTAATGATTTGAAGCAACTCATTATCGATTGATAAATGTGTATATACAAGAAAATCGTCGTTGCACTTAAACATAAGGTTGTGGAATTCTTGCAAACTAACTACCGTTATGGATTTATGTCCACTTCAGTGCGATGAAGAAGGTTAATTAACTTAAATATGTGAATTTTATGATTTGAAGCAACTCATTATCGATTGATAAATGTGTATATACAAGAAAATCGTCGTTGTACTTAAACATAAGGTTGTGGAATTCTTGCAAATTAACTGCCGTTATGGATTTATGTCCACTTCAGTGCGATGAAGAAGGTTAATTAACCCTTCTGCACAAATTGAGATTGTACCCCTCATAAACAATTTGTGGGTCAATATGACCCAATAGCAAAAACACGTCAGTAAGGTAAAATTATAATGGCAAACTCATTTTTTTATTATTCAAACATAAAATTAACAAATTACAAATTGTTTTCAATAGGAGTCAGTAAAAAATACATCAATTCTGACAATTTATACACATAACTGCCTTTACACTATGTTGTCTGCATATAAATCTCAAGCATTTATCACAACGAACTGAATGCTTGTTGGAGTTTTTAGTATGTGGACAATAAAAACACTTGACTTGAGGCTGCACGACCGTGGATAAACTGGGAGTGTCTGCTGCGACTGCTTCCTGGATGTTTTCCACAACTCTTTTTGCAGAAGGACCATAGGGCATTCGCTTTCGGCGTGCAATGTGCGGGGTTACCAAAGATGTGTCCAAGTCTACTAAAAATAATCGCCGCTTAAAGTTTTTAGTTTTGTTCCATTCGGGATTAAGTTCGGTCCATATAACATATGCGTTATATCCCGAAACATCGACCATATTGGAAAAGAGTGCAATTGGCCATTGTTTCGTTTGGCGTTTACATGTGTACGTTGCTACTAATTGGTCCAGCGCATCAACACCTCCTTTAGTCGCATTATAGTGATGTATTATTTCTGGTTTCTTTTTCTGATCATCCCTAATCTCGACCGAATGATGAAGAGTAATGAGTATTACAACAACGAATTTGTATTTCTTTGGCATGTAGGTCACAACAGTCACATTTTGTGTGAAAAAGAATTCCGAATAATACTCTGGTTTTTTCCTGACGTCAATAGCATGGAGGGGAAGAAACTTCTTGTTCTTTCTAACTGTTCCTACTACCGTTATTTTACGTCGTAACAATTCGACAGCCAAATTGTAGGTTGTAAAAAAGTTGTCACACGTGACGGTATAACCTCTCCCCAAATTGCGTGTCAGATTTATAACTACATTTTCACCTAAAGAAAATATTTTTGTCCGTCTGGTTTCCCTATCTTCATGGCTATCAAATCGGAGGCATCGTGAAATTTGCATAAATCGTTCAATATGCATAACAGCGCGGAATATGGGTCTTCCATTTGTTTCATCCCATAAACATCTCAAGCTTTCGCCGTTAGACTTGGAAACACCAGCCATGATCTGCAGCCCAAAGTATGCTTCCAGTTCCATTATATCAATGATCTCCCACTTACTTTCATATAACTGCACGCCCTTGAGGTTGGTCATCATCATTGACAATTTCTTCAATTCTTTGACGTGATAGAATCTATACAAATATGAATACATACCTACATATAATAAAAGAATCGCAATATAATAAAAAAGTTAAATTATTACCTGATTTCTTCGCTACATTTTAATTGCGCAGATTTTTACATTCGCATATCACTGAGCAAAAAAATTGTCTACCCGAGCGTCTTCACAGTTGAAATAAATCACACAACTGACAACATTTTCATAAGCTTGGACGTATGTTTGCTGTATGTAGTAGAATACAGTTATCCCAGAGCAAAACAAAATTCACCAACTACCAACTACGTACATAGCATCAAAAAAAATCAGAAAATAAAGTTCAATACCGTTATCACTAGGCACCGCAAAATTCACAAATGAGCACTAGCACGCTTTTTCTGTTTAGTCACATTTGAGCATAAATTTTGTTGGTGGTCAAAATGACCCACAAATTTTATACGCGTACGAAAAGTTTTTAAAAAATTATGTAAAAAAACTGGCTCGTCCTGGAAAAAAAATGTGTACGTACAATTCATCATAAGATTCAGACTGAGGATATCAAAATGGTTTTATAAGCAATTAGCCATCCTAAGACATGGTAATACGCGTTTGTTTCTTAAATTTGGGTCATTTTGACCCAATTTGTGCAACTTTTCATTGTGAACACTATTGCCACGCCCCTGGTGGTGATAGAGAAGTGGTTGAGGGCTTTTCTGAATACTCATTAAACTATCTAACTACTGCAATGTGTTGGGTTCACCTACGTCAGCCAATTTAGGCGCTAGAGCGTTTACAAGGTTGAAACAAAAATTTGATTTTTTTTAACTACTTTTCATTGTGAACACTATTGCCACGCCCCTGGTGGTGATAGAGAAGAGGTTGAAGGCTTTTCTGAAAGCTCATTACACTATCTAACTGGTGCAGTGTATTGGGTCCAGCTACGTCAGCCAGTTTAGGCGCTAGAGCGTTTAACAGGTTGAAACAAAAATGTAATTTTTTTTAAAACTACTTTTCATTGTGAACACTATTGCCACGCCCCTGGTGGTGATAGAGAAGTGGTTGAGGGCTTTTCTGAAAGCTCATTGAACTATCTAACTGGTGCAATGTATTGGGTCCACCTACGTCAGCCAGTTTAGGCGCTAGAGCGTTTACAAGGTTGAAACAAAAACTTGATTTTTTTTAAACTACTTTTCATTGTGAACACTATTGCCACGCCCCTGGTGGTGATAGAGAAGAGGTTGAGGGCTTTTCTGAAAGCTCATTGAACTATCTAACTGGTGCAATGTATTGGGTCCACCTACGTCAGCCAGTTTAGGCGCTAGAGCGTTTACAAGGTGAAACAAAAATGTAATTTTTTTTAAAACTACTTTTCATTGTGAACACTATTGCCACGCCCCTGGTGGTGATAGAGAAGAGGTTGAAGGCTTTTCTGAAAGCTCATTACACTATCTAACTGGTGCAGTGTATTGGGTCCAGCTACGTCAGCCAGTTTAGGCGCTAGAGCGTTTACAAGGTGAAACAAAAATGTAATTTTTTAAAACTACTTTTCATTGTGAACACTATTGCCACGCCCCTGGTGGTGATAGAGAAGAGGTTGAGGGCTTTTCTGAAAGCTCATTGAACTATCTAACTGGTGCAATGTATTGGGTCCACCTACGTCAGCCAGTTTAGGCGCTAGAGCGTTTACAAGGTTGAAACAAAAACTTGATTTTTTTTAAACTACTTTTCATTGTGAACACTATTGCCACGCCCCTGGTGGTGATAGAGAAGAGGTTGAAAGCTTTTCTGAAAGCTCATTACACTATCTAACTGGTGCAGTATATTGGGTCCAGCTACGTCAGCCAGTTTAGGCGCTAGAGCGTTTACAATGTTGAAACAAAAATTTGATTTTTTTTAAACTACTTTTCATTGTGAACACTATTGCCACGCCCCTGGTGGTGATAGAGAAGAGGTTGAGGGCTTTTCTGAAAGCTCATTGAACTATCTAACTGGTGCAATGTATTGGGTCCACCTACGTCAGCCAGTTTAGGCGCTAGAGCGTTTACAATGTTGAAACAAAAATTTGATTTTTTTTAAACTACTTTTCATTGTGAACACTATTGCCACGCCCCTGGTGGTGATAGAGAAGAGGTTGAGGGCTTTTCTGAAAGCTCATTAAACTATCTAACTGGTGCAGTGTATTGGGTCCACCTACGTCAGCCATTTTAGGCGCTAGAGCGTTTAACAGGTTGAAACAAAAATGTAATTTTTTTTAAACTACTTTTCATTGTGAACACTATTGCCACGCCCCTGGTGGTGATAGAGAAGAGGTTGAAGGCTTTTCTGAAAGCTCATTACACTATCTAACTGGTGCAATGTATTGGGTCCACCTACGTCAGCCAGTTTAGGCGCTAGAGCGTTTACAAGGTTGAAACAAAAACTTGATTTTTTTTAAATTACTTTTCATTGTGAACACTATTGCCACGCCCCTGGTGGTGATAGAGAAGAGGTTGAGGGCTTTTCTGAAAGCTCGTTAAACTATCTAACTGGTGCAATGTATTGGGTCCACCTACGTCAGCCAGTTTAGGCGCTAGAGCGTTTACAAGGTTGACACAAAAACTTGATTTTTTTTAAACTACTTTTCATTGTGAACACTATTGCCACGCCCCTGGTGGTGATAGAGAAGAGGTTGAGGGCTTTTCTGAAAGCTCATTGAACTATCTAACTGGTGCAATGTATTGGGTCCAGCTACGTCAGCCAGTTTAGGCGCTAGAGCGTTTACAAGGTGAAACAAAAATGTAATTTTTTTTTAAAACTACTTTTCATTGTGAACACTATTGCCACGCCCCTGGTGGTGATAGAGAAGAGGTTGAGGGCTTTTCTGAAAGCTCATTAAACTATCTAACTGGTGCAATGTATTGGGTCCACCTACGTCAGCCAGTTTAGGCGCTAGAGCGTTTACAAGGTTGACACAAAAACTTGATTTTTTTTAAACTACTTTTCATTGTGAACACTATTGCCACGCCCCTGGTGGTGATAGAGAAGAGGTTGAGGGCTTTTCTGAAAGCTCATTACACTATCTAACTGGTGCAATGTATTGGGTCCACCTACGTCAGCCAGTTTAGGCGCTAGAGCGTTTACAATGTTGAAACAAAAATTTGATTTTTTTTTTAAACTACTTTTCATTGTGAACACTATTGCCACGCCCCTGGTGGTGATAGAGAAGTGGTTGAGGGCTTTTCTGAAAGCTCGTTAAACTATCTAACTGGTGCAATGTATTGGGTCCACCTACGTTAGCCAGTTTAGGCGCTAGAGCGTTTACAAGGTTGAAACAAAAATTTGATTTTTTTTAAACTACTTTTCATTGTGAACACTATTGCCACGCCCCTGGTGGTGATAGAGAAGAGGTTGAAGGCTTTTCTGAAAGCTCATTACACTATCTAACTGGTGCAGTGTATTGGGTCCAGCTACGTCAGCCAGTTTAGGCGCTAGAGCGTTTAACAGGTGAAACAAAAATGTAATTTTTTTTTAAACTACTTTTCATTGTGAACACTATTGCCACGCCCCTGGTGGTGATAGAGAAGTGGTTGAGGGCTTTTCTGAAAGCTCGTTAAACTATCTAACTGGTGCAATGTATTGGGTCCACCTACGTCAGCCAGTTTAGGCGCTAGAGCGTTTACAATGTTGAAACAAAAATTTGATTTTTTTTAAACTACTTTTCATTGTGAACACTATTGCCACGCCCCTGGTGGTGATAGAGAAGAGGTTGAGGGCTTTTCTGAAAGCTCATTACACTATCTAACTGGTGCAATGTATTGGGTCCACCTACGTTAGCCAGTTTAGGCGCTAGAGCGTTTACAAGGTGAAACAAAAATGTAATTTTTTTTTTAAACTACTTTTCATTGTGAACACTATTGCCACGCCCCTGGTGGTGATAGAGAAGAGGTTGAAGGCTTTTCTGAAAGCTCATTACACTATCTAACTGGTGCAGTGTATTGGGTCCAGCTACGTCAGCCAGTTTAGGCGCTAGAGCGTTTACAAGGTTGAAACAAAAATGTAATTTTTTTTAAAACTACTTTTCATTGTGAACACTATTGCCACGCCCCTGGTGGTGATAGAGAAGAGGTTGAGGGCTTTTCTGAAAGCTCATTGAACTATCTAACTGGTGCAATGTATTGGGTCCACCTACGTCAGCCAGTTTAGGCGCTAGAGCGTTTACAAGGTTGAAACAAAAACTTGATTTTTTTTAAACTACTTTTCATTGTGAACACTATTGCCACGCCCCTGGTGGTGATAGAGAAGAGGTTGAGGGCTTTTCTGAAAGCTCATTGAACTATCTAACTGGTGCAATGTATTGGGTCCACCTACGTCAGCCAGTTTAGGCGCTAGAGCGTTTACAAGGTTGAAACAAAAATTTGATTTTTTTTAAACTACTTTTCATTGTGAACACTATTGCCACGCCCCTGGTGGTGATAGAGAAGAGGTTGAGGGATTTTCTGAAAGCTCATTACACTATCTAACTGGTGCAGTGTATTGGGTCCAGCTACGTCAGCCAGTTTAGGCGCTAGAGCGTTTACAAGGTGAAACAAAAATGTAATTTTTTTTAAAACTACTTTTCATTGTGAACACTATTGCCACGCCCCTGGTGGTGATAGAGAAGAGGTTGAGGGCTTTTCTGAAAGCTCATTAAACTATCTAACTGGTGCAGTGTATTGGGTCCACCTACGTCAGCCAGTTTAGGCGCTAGAGCGTTTACAAGGTTGAAACAAAAACTTGATTTTTTTTAAACTACTTTTCATTGTGAACACTATTGCCACGCCCCTGGTGGTGATAGAGAAGAGGTTGAGGGCTTTTCTGAAAGCTCATTAAACTATCTAACTGGTGCAATGTATTGGGTCCACCTACGTCAGCCAGTTTAGGCGCTAGAGCGTTTACAAGGTTGAAACAAAAACTTGATTTTTTTTAAACTACTTTTCATTGTGAACACTATTGCCACGCCCCTGGTGGTGATAGAGAAGAGGTTGAGGGCTTTTCTGAAAGCTCATTAAACTATCTAACTGGTGCAATGTATTGGGTCCACCTACGTTAGCCAGTTTAGGCGCTAGAGCGTTTACAAGGTTGAAACAAAAATGTGATTGTTTTTAAAACTACTTTTTATTATGAACACTATTGCCACGCCCCTGGTGGTGATAGAGAAGAGGTTGAGGGCTTTTCTGAAAGCTCATTAAACTATCTAACTGGTGCAATGTATTGGGTCCACCTACGTCAGCCAGTTTAGGCGCTAGAGCGTTTACAAGGTTGAAACAAAAACTTGATTTTTTTTAAACTACTTTTCATTGTGAACACTATTGCCACGCCCCTGGTGGTGATAGAGAAGAGGTTGAGGGCTTTTCTGAAAGCTCATTGAACTATCTAACTGGTGCAATGTATTGGGTCCACCTATGTCAGCCAATTTAGGCGCTAGAGCGTTTACAAGGATGACGCAAAAACTTGATTTTTTTTTAAACTACTTTTCATTGTGAACACTATTGCCACGCCCCTGGTGGTGATAGAGAAGAGGTTGAGGGCTTTTCTGAAAGCTCATTAAACTATCTAACTGGTGCAATGTATTGGGTCCACCTACGTTAGCCAGTTTAGGCGCTAGAGCGTTTACAAAGTTGAAACAAAAATGTGATTTTTCTTAAAATCCTACTTTTCATTGTAAACACTATTGCCACGCCCCTGGTGGTGATAGAGAAGAGGTTGAGGGCTTTTCTGAAAGCTCATTGAACTATCTAACTGGTGCAATGTATTGGGTCCACCTACGTCAGCCAGTTTAGGCGCTAGAGCGTTTACAATGGTGAAACAAAAATGTAATTTTTTAAAACTACTTTTCATTGTGAACACTATTGCCACGCCCCTTGTGGTGATAGAGAAGAGGTTGAGGGCTTTTCTGAAAGCCATTGAACTATCTAACTGGTGCAATGTATTGGGTCCACCTACGTCAGCCAGTTTAGGCGCTAGAGCGTTTACAAGGTTGACACAAAAACTTGATTTTTTTTAAACTACTTTTCATTGTGAACACTATTGCCACGCCCCTGGTGGTGATAGAGAAGAGGTTGAGGGCTTTTCTGAAAGCTCATTGAACTATCTAACTGGTGCAATGTATTGGGTCCACCTACGTTAGCCAGTTTAGGCGCTAGAGCGTTTACAAGGTTGAAACAAAAACTTGATTTTTTTTTAACTACTTTTCATTGTGAACACTATTGCCACGCCCCTGGTGGTGATAGAGAAGAGGTTGAGGGCTTTTCTGAAAGCTCATTGAACTATCTAACTGGTGCAATGTATTGGGTCCACCTACGTTAGCCAGTTTAGGCGCTAGAGCGTTTACAAGGTTGAAACAAAAACTTGATTTTTTTTAAATTACTTTTCATTGTGAACACTATTGCCACGCCCCTGGTGGTGATAGAGAAGAGGTTGAGGGCTTTTCTGAAAGCTCATTGAACTATCTAACTGGTGCAATGTATTGGGTCCACCTACGTCAGCCAGTTTAGGCGCTAGAGCGTTTACAATGTTGAAACAAAAATTTGATTTTTTTTTTAAACTACTTTTCATTGTGAACACTATTGCCACGCCCCTGGTGGTGATAGAGAAGAGGTTGAGGGCTTTTCTGAAAGCTCATTGAACTATCTAACTGGTGCAGTGTATTGGGTCCAGCTACGTCAGCCAGTTTAGGCGCTAGAGCGTTTACAATGTTGAAACAAAAATTTGATTTTTTTTAAACTACTTTTCATTGTGAACACTATTGCCACGCCCCTGGTGGTGATAGAGAAGAGGTTGAGGGCTTTTCTGAAAGCTCATTGAACTATCTAACTGGTGCAATGTATTGGGTCCACCTACGTCAGCCAGTTTAGGCGCTAGAGCGTTTACAAGGTGAAACAAAAATGTAATTTTTTTTTAAACTACTTTTCATTGTGAACACTATTGCCACGCCCCTGGTGGTGATAGAGAAGTGGTTGAGGGCTTTTCTGAAAGCTCGTTAAACTATCTAACTGGTGCAATGTATTGGGTCCACCTACGTTAGCCAGTTTAGGCGCTAGAGCGTTTACAAGGTTGAAACAAAAACTTGATTTTTTTTAAATTACTTTTCATTGTGAACACTATTGCCACGCCCCTGGTGGTGATAGAGAAGAGGTTGAGGGCTTTTCTGAAAGCTCATTAAACTATCTAACTGGTGCAATGTATTGGGTCCACCTACGTTAGCCAGTTTAGGCGCTAGAGCGTTTACAAGGTGAAACAAAAATGTAATTTTTTTTAAACTACTTTTCATTGTGAACACTATTGCCACGCCCCTGGTGGTGATAGAGAAGAGGTTGAGGGCTTTTCTGAAAGCTCATTAAACTATCTAACTGGTGCAATGTATTGGGTCCACCTACGTTAGCCAGTTTAGGCGCTAGAGCGTTTACAAGGTTGAAACAAAAATGTGATTGTTTTTAAAACTACTTTTTATTATGAACACTATTGCCACGCCCCTGGTGGTGATAGAGAAGAGGTTGAGGGCTTTTCTGAAAGCTCATTAATTCTATCTAACTGGTGCAATGTATTGGGTTCACCTACGTTAGCCAGTTTAGGCGCTAGAGCGTTTACAAGGTTGAAACAAAAATGTGATTTTTTTTAACTACTTTTCATTGTGAACACTATTGCCACGCCCCTGGTGGTGACAGAGAAGAGGTTGAGGGCTTTTCTGAAAGCTCATAAAACTTTCTAGCTGGTGCAATGTGTTGGGGCCACCTACGTCAGCCAGTTTAGGCGCTAGAGCGTTTACAAGGTTGAAACAAAAACTTGATTTTTTTTAAACTACTTTTCATTGTGAACACTATTGCCACGATCCTGGTGGTGATAGAGAAGACGTTGAGGGATTTTCTGAAAGCTCATTGAACTATCTAACTGGTGCAATGTATTGGGTCCAGTTTAGGCGCTAGAGCGTTTACAAGGTTGACACAAAAACTTGTTTTTTTTTAAATTTCTTTTCATTGTGAACACTATTGCCACGCCCCTGGTGGTGATAGAGAAGAGGTTGAGGGCTTTTCTGAAAGCTCATTGAACTATCTAACTGGTGCAATGTATTGGGTCCACCTACGTCAGCCAGTTTAGGCGCTAGAGCGAAACAAAAATTTTTTTTTTAAACTACTTTTCATTGTGAACACTATTGCCACGCCCCTGGTGGTGATAGAGAAGAGGTTGAAGGCTTTTCTGAAAGCTCATTAAACTATCTAACTGGTGCAGTGTATTGGGTCCACCTACGTCAGCCAGTTTAGGCGCTAGAGCGTTTACAAGGTTGACACAAAAATGTAATTTTTTTTAAACTACTTTTCATATTGAACACTATTGCCACGCCCCTGGTGGTGATAGAGAAGAGGTTGAGGGCTTTTCTGAAAGCTCATTAAACTATCTAACTGGTGCAATGTATTGGGTCCACCTACGTCAGCCAGTTTAGGCGCTAGAGCGTTTACAAGGTTGACACAAAAACTTGATTTTTTTTAAACTACTTTTCATTGTGAACACTATTGCCACGCCCCTGGTGGTGATAGAGAAGAGGTTGAGGGCTTTTCTGAAAGCTCATTGAACTATCTAACTGGTGCAATGTATTGGGTCCACCTACGTCAGCCAGTTTAGGCGCTAGAGCGTTTACAAGGTTGAAACAAAAATGTAATTTTTTTTAAAACTACTTTTCATTGTGAACACCATTGCCACGCCCCTGGTGGTGATAGAGAAGAGGTTGAGGGCTTTTCTGAAAGCTCATTAAACTATCTAACTGGTGCAGTGTATTGGGTCCACCTACGTCAGCCAGTTTAGGCGCTAGAGCGTTTACAAGGTTGAAACAAAAACTTGATTTTTTTTAAAACTACTTTTCATTGTGAACACTATTGCCACGCCCCTGGTGGTGATAGAGAAGAGGTTGAGGGCTTTTCTGAAAGCTCATTAAACTATCTAACTGGTGCAGTGTATTGGGTCCACCTACGTTAGCCAGTTTAGGCGCTAGAGCGTTTACAAGGTTGAAAAAAAAATGCGATTTTTTTTTAACTCCTTTTCATTGTAAACACTATTGCCACGCCCCTGGTTGTGATGGAGAGGAGGTTGAGGGCTTCTCTGAAAGCTCATTAAACTATCTAACTGGTGCAATGTATTGGGTCCACCTACGTTAGCCAGTTTAGGCGCTAGAGCGTTTACAAGGTTGAAACAAAAACTTGATTTTTTTTAAATTACTTTTCATTGTGAACACTATTGCCACGCCCCTCGTGGTGATAGAGAAGTGGTTGAGGGCTTTTCTGAAAGCTCGTTAAACTATCTAACTGGTGCAATGTATTGGGTCCACCTACGTTAGCCAGTTTAGGCGCTAGAGCGTTTACAAGGTGAAACAAAAATGTAATTTTTTTTAAACTACTTTTCATTGTGAACACTATTGCCACGCCCCTGGTGGTGATAGAGAAGTGGTTGAGGGCTTTTCTGAAAGCTCATTACACTATCTAACTGGTGCAGTATATTGGGTCCACCTACGTCAGCCATTTTAGGCGCTAGAGCGTTTAACAGGTTGAAACAAAAATGGAATTTTTTTTTAAAACTACTTTTCATTGTGAACACTATTGCCACGCCCCTGGTGGTGATAGAGAAGCGGCTGAGGGCTTTCCTGAAAGCTCATTAAACTATCTAACTAGTGCAGTGTATTGGGTCCAGCTACGTCAGCCATTTTAGGCGCTAGAGCGTTTACAAGGATGAATTAAAAATGTAATTTTTTTTAAAACTACTTTTCATTGTGAACACTATTGCCACGCCCCTGGTGGTGATAGAGAAGAGGTTGAGGGCTTTTCTGAAAGCTCATTAAACTATCTAACTGGTGCAGTGTATTGGGTCCAGCTACGTCAGCCAGTTTAGGCGCTAGAGCGTTTACAAGGTTGACACAAAAACTTGATTTTTTTTAAACTACTTTTCATTGTGAACACTATTGCCACGCCCCTGGTGGTGATAGAGAAGAGGTTGAGGGCTTTTCTGAAAGCTCATTAAACTATCTAACTGGTGCAATGTATTGGGTCCACCTACGTTAGCCAGTTTAGGCGCTAGAGCGTTTACAATGTTGAAACAAAAATTTGATTTTTTTTTTAAACTACTTTTCATTGTGAACACTATTGCCACGCCCCTGGTGGTGATAGAGAAGAGGTTGAGGGCTTTTCTGAAAGCTCATTGAACTATCTAACTGGTGCAATGTATTGGGTCCACCTACGTTAGCCAGTTTAGGCGCTAGAGCGTTTACAAGGTTGAAACAAAAACTTGATTTTTTTTAAATTACTTTTCATTGTGAACACTATTGCCACGCCCCTGGTGGTGATAGAGAAGAGGTTGAGGGCTTTTCTGAAAGCTCATTAAACTATCTAACTGGTGCAATGTATTGGGTCCACCTACGTTAGCCAGTTTAGGCGCTAGAGCGTTTACAAGGTTGAAACAAAAACTTGATTTTTTTTAAATTACTTTTCATTGTGAACACTATTGCCACGCCCCTTGTGGTGATAGAGAAGTGGTTGAGGGCTTTTCTGAAAGCTCATTAAACTATCTAACTGGTGCAGTGTATTGGGTCCAGCTACGTCAGCCAATTTAGGCGCTAGAGCTTTTACAAGGTGAAACAAAAATGTAATTTTTTAAAACTACTTTTCATTGTGAACACTATTGCCACGCCCCTGGTGGTGATAGAGAAGAGGTTGAGGGCTTTTCTGAAAGCTCATTGAACTATCTAACTGGTGCAATGTATTGGGTCCACCTACGTCAGCCAGTTTAGGCGCTAGAGCGTTTACAATGTTGAAACAAAAATTTGATTTTTTTTTAAACTACTTTTCATTGTGAACACTATTGCCACGCCCCTGGTGGTGATAGAGAAGAGGTTGAGGGCTTTTCTGAAAGCTCGTTAAACTATCTAACTGGTGCAGTGTATTGGGTCCAGCTACGTCAGCCAGTTTAGGCGCTAGAGCGTTTACAAGGTTGACACAAAAACTTGATTTTTTTTAAACTACTTTTCATTGTGAACACTATTGCCACGCCCCTGGTGGTGATAGAGAAGAGGTTGAGGGCTTTTCTGAAAGCTCATTGAACTATCTAACTGGTGCAATGTATTGGGTCCACCTACGTCAGCCAGTTTAGGCGCTAGAGCGTTTACAAGGTGAAACAAAAATGTATTTTTTTTTTAAACTACTTTTCATTGTGAACACTATTGCCACGCCCCTGGTGGTGATAGAGAAGAGGTTGAGGGCTTTTCTGAAAGCTCGTTAAACTATCTAACTGGTGCAGTGTATTGGGTCCACCTACGTTAGCCAGTTTAGGCGCTAGAGCGTTTACAAGGTGAAACAAAAATGTAATTTTTTTTTAAACTACTTTTCATTGTGAACACTATTGCCACGCCCCTGGTGGTGATAGAGAAGAGGTTGAGGGCTTTTCTGAAAGCTCATTAAACTATCTAACTGGTGCAATGTATTGGGTCCACCTACGTCAGCCAGTTTAGGCGCTAGAGCGTTTACAAGGTTGAAACAAAAACTTGATTTTTTTTAAACTACTTTTCATTGTGAACACTATTGCCACGCCCCTGGTGGTGATAGAGAAGAGGTTGAGGGCTTTTCTGAAAGCTCATTAAACTATCTAACTGGTGCAATGTATTGGGTCCACCTACGTCAGCCAGTTTAGGCGCTAGAGCGTTTACAAGGTTGAAACAAAAACTTGATTTTTTTTAAACTACTTTTCATTGTGAACACTATTGCCTCGCCCCTGGTGGTGATAGAGAAGCGGCTGAGGGCTTTCCTGAAAGCTCATTAAACTATCTAACTGGTGCAATGTATTGGGTCCACCTACGTCAGCCAGTTTAGGCGCTAGAGCGTTTACAAGGTTGAAACAAAAATTTGATTTTTTTTAAACTACTTTTCATTGTGAACACTATTGCCACGCCCCTGGTGGTGATAGAGAAGAGGTTGAGGGCTTTTCTGAAAGCTCATTAAACTATCTAACTGGTGCAATGTATTGGGTCCACCTACGTCAGCCAGTTTAGGCGCTAGAGCGTTTACAAGGTTGACACAAAAACTTGATTTTTTTAAACTACTTTTCATTGTGAACACTATTGCCACGCCCCTGGTGGTGATAGAGAAGAGGTTGAGGGCTTTTCTGAAAGCTCATTACACTATCTAACTGGTGCAATGTATTGGGTCCACCTACGTCAGCCAGTTTAGGCGCTAGAGCGTTTACAAGGTTGAAACAAAAACTTGATTTTTTTTTAAACTACTTTTCATTGTGAACACTATTGCCACGCCCCTGGTGGTGATAGAGAAGAGGTTGAGGGCTTTTCTGAAAGCTCATTACACTATCTAACTGGTGCAATGTATTGGGTCCACCTACGTCAGCCAGTTTAGGCGCTAGAGCGTTTACAAGGTGAAACAAAAATGTAATTTTTTTTAAAACTACTTTTCATTGTGAACACTATTGCCACGCCCCTGGTGGTGATAGAGAAGAGGTTGAGGGCTTTTCTGAAAGCTCATTAAACTATCTAACTGGTGCAGTGTATTGGGTCCAGCTACGTCAGCCAGTTCAGGCGCTAGAGCGTTTACAAGGTTTGTGAACACTATTGCCACGCCCCTGGTGGTGATAGAGAAGAGGTTGAGGGCTTTTCTGAAAGCTCATTAAACTATCTAACTGGTGCAATGTATTGGGTCCACCTACGTCAGCCAGTTTAGGCGCTAGAGCGTTTACAAGGTGAAACAAAAATTTGATTTTTTTTAAACTACTTTTCATTGTGAACACTATTGCCACGCCCCTGGTGGTGATAGAGAAGAGGTTGAGGGCTTTTCTGAAAGCTCATTAAACTATCTAACTGGTGCAGTGTATTGGGTCCAGCTACGTCAGCCAGTTTAGGCGCTAGAGCGTTTACAAGGTGAAACAAAAATGTAATTTTTTTTAAAACTACTTTTCATTGTGAACACTATTGCCACGCCCCTGGTGGTGATAGAGAAGTGGTTGAGGGCTTTTCTGAAAGCTCGTTAAACTATCTAACTGGTGCAGTGTATTGGGTCCAGCTACGTCAGCCAGTTTAGGCGCTAGAGCGTTTACAAGGTTGACACAAAAACTTGATTTTTTTTAAACTACTTTTCATTGTGAACACTATTGCCACGCCCCTGGTGGTGATAGAGAAGTGGTTGAGGGCTTTTCTGAAAGCTCGTTAAACTATCTAACTGGTGCAATGTATTGGGTCCACCTACGTTAGCCAGTTTAGGCGCTAGAGCGTTTACAAGGTGAAACAAAAATGTAATTTTTTTTTAAACTACTTTTCATTGTGAACACTATTGCCACGCCCCTGGTGGTGATAGAGAAGAGGTTGAGGGCTTTTCTGAAAGCTCATTAAACTATCTAACTGGTGCAATGTATTGGGTCCACCTACGTCAGCCAGTTTAGGCGCTAGAGCGTTTACAATGTTGAAACAAAAATTTGATTTTTTTTAACTACTTTTCATTGTGAACACTATTGCCACGCCCCTGGTGGTGATAGAGAAGAGGTTGAGGGCTTTTCTGAAAGCTCATTGAACTATCTAACTGGTGCAATGTATTGGGTCCACCTACGTTAGCCAGTTTAGGCGCTAGAGCGTTTACAAGGTTGAAACAAAAACTTGATTTTTTTTAAATTACTTTTCATTGTGAACACTATTGCCACGCCCCTGGTGGTGATAGAGAAGTGGTTGAGGGCTTTTCTGAAAGCTCGTTAAACTATCTAACTGGTGCAGTGTATTGGGTCCAGCTACGTCAGCCAGTTTAGGCGCTAGAGCGTTTACAAGGTTGACACAAAAACTTGATTTTTTTTTAACTACTTTTCATTGTGAACACTATTGCCACGCCCCTGGTGGTGATAGAGAAGAGGTTGAAGGCTTTTCTGAAAGCTCATTACACTATCTAACTGGTGCAGTGTATTGGGTCCAGCTACGTCAGCCAGTTTAGGCGCTAGAGCGTTTACAATGTTGAAACAAAAATTTGATTTTTTTTAACTACTTTTCATTGTGAACACTATTGCCACGCCCCTGGTGGTGATAGAGAAGAGGTTGAGGGCTTTTCTGAAAGCTCATTACACTATCTAACTGGTGCAGTGTATTGGGTCCAGCTACGTCAGCCAATTTAGGCGCTAGAGCTTTTACAAGGTGAAACAAAAATGTAATTTTTTAAAACTACTTTTCATTGTGAACACTATTGCCACGTCCCTGGTGGTGATAGAGAAGTGGTTGAGGGCTTTTCGGAAAGCTCGTTAAACTATCTAACTGGTGCAGCTACGTCAGCCAGTTTAGGCGCTAGAGCGTTTACAAGGTTGACACAAAAACTTGATTTTTTTTTCATTGTAAACGCTCTAGCGCCTAAACTGGCTGACGTAGCTGCACCAGTTAGATAGTTTAACGAGCTTTCCGAAAAGCCCTCAACCACTTCTCTATCACCACCAGGGGCGTGGCAATAGTGTTCACAATGAAAAGTAGTTTAAAAAAAATCAAATTTTTGTTTCAACATTGTAAACGCTCTAGCGCCTAAACTGGCTGACGTAGCTGGACCCAATACACTGCACCAGTTAGATAGTTTAACGAGCTTTCAGAAAAGCCCTCAACCTCTTCTCTATCACCACCAGGGGCGTGGCAATAGTGTTCACAATGAAAAGTAGTTTTAAAAAATTACATTTTTGTTTCACCTTGTAAAAGCTCTAGCGCCTAAATTGGCTGACGTAGCTGGACCCAATACACTGCACCAGTTAGATAGTTTAATGAGCTTTCAGAAAAGCCCTCAACCTCTTCTCTATCACCACCAGGGGCGTGGCAATAGTGTTCACAATGAAAAGTAGTTTAAAAAAAATCAAGTTTTTGTGTCAACCTTGTAAACGCTCTAGCGCCTAAACTGGCTGACGTAGCTGGACCCAATACACTGCACCAGTTAGATAGTGTAATGAGCTTTCAGAAAAGCCCTCAACCACTTCTCTATCACCACCAGGGGCGTGGCAATAGTGTTCACAATGAAAAGTAGTTTAAAAAAAATCAAATTTTTGTTTCAACATTGTAAACGCTCTAGCGCCTAAACTGGCTGACGTAGCTGGACCCAATACACTGCACCAGTTAGATAGTTTAATGAGCTTTCAGAAAAGCCCTCAACCACTTCTCTATCACCACCAGGGGCGTGGCAATAGTGTTCACAATGAAAAGTAGTTTAAAAAAAATCAAGTTTTTGTGTCAACCTTGTAAACGCTCTAGCGCCTAAACTGGCTGACGTAGCTGGACCCAATACACTGCACCAGTTAGATAGTTTAATGAGCTTTCAGAAAAGCCCTCAACCACTTCTCTATCACCACCAGGGGCGTGGCAATAGTGTTCACAATGAAAAGTAGTTTAAAAAAAATCAAATTTTGTTTCAACCTTGTAAACGCTCTAGCGCCTAAACTGGCTGACGTAGCTGGACCCAATACACTGCACCAGTTAGATAGTTTAATGAGCTTTCAGAAAAGCCCTCAACCACTTCTCTATCACCACCAGGGGCGTGGCAATAGTGTTCACAATGAAAAGTAATTTAAAAAAAATCAAGTTTTTGTTTCAACCTTGTAAACGCTCTAGCGCCTAAACTGGCTGACGTAGCTGGACCCAATACATTGCACCAGTTAGATAGTTTAATGAGCTTTCAGAAAAGCCCTCAACCACTTCTCTATCACCACCAGGGGCGTGGCAATAGTGTTCACAATGAAAAGTAGTTTTAAAAAATTACATTTTTGTTTCACCTTGTAAACGCTCTAGCGCCTAAACTGGCTGACGTAGCTGGACCCAATACACTGCACCAGTTAGATAGTTTAATGAGCTTTCAGAAAAGCCCTCAACCACTTCTCTATCACCACCAGGGGCGTGGCAATAGTGTTCACAATGAAAAGTAGTTAAAAAAAATCAAATTTTTGTTTCAATTTTGTAAACGCTCTAGCGCCTAAACTGGCTGACGTAGGTGGACCCAATACATTGCACCAGTTAGATAGTTCAATGAGCTTTCAGAAAAGCCCTCAACCTCTTCTCTATCACCACCAGGGGCGTGGCAATAGTGTTCACAATGAAAAGTAGTTTAAAAAAAAATACATTTTTGTTTCACCTTGTAAACGCTCTAGCGCCTAAACTGGCTGACGTAGCTGGACCCAATACACTGCACCAGTTAGATAGTGTAATGAGCTTTCAGAAAAGCCCTCAACCTCTTCTCTATCACCACCAGGGGCGTGGCAATAGTGTTCACAATGAAAAGTAGTTTAAAAAAAATCAAGTTTTTGTGTCAACCTTGTAAACGCTCTAGCGCCTAAACTGGCTGACGTAGCTGGACCCAATACACTGCACCAGTTAGATAGTTTAACGAGCTTTCAGAAAAGCCCTCAACCACTTCTCTATCACCACCAGGGGCGTGGCAATAGTGTTCACAATGAAAAGTAGTTTAAAAAAATCAAATTTTTGTTTCAACATTGTAAACGCTCTAGCGCCTAAACTGGCTGACGTAGGTGGACCCAATACATTGCACCAGTTAGATAGTTCAATGAGCTTTCAGAAAAGCCCTCAACCACTTCTCTATCACCACCAGGGGCGTGGCAATAGTGTTCACAATGAAAAGTAATTTAAAAAAAATCAAGTTTTTGTTTCAACCTTGTAAACGCTCTACCGCCTAAACTGGCTAACGTAGGTGGACCCAATACACTGCACCAGTTAGATAGTTTAACGAGCTTTCCGAAAAGCCCTCAACCACTTCTCTATCACCACCAGGTGCGTGGCAATAGTGTTCACAATGAAAAGTAGTTAAAAAAAATTAAGTTTTTGTGTCAACCTTGTAAACGCTCTAGCGCCTAAACTGGCTGACGTAGCTGGACCCAATACACTGCACCAGTTAGATAGTGTAATGAGCTTTCAGAAAAGCCCTCAACCACTTCTCTATCACCACCAGGGGCGTGGCAATAGTGTTCACAATGAAAAGTAATTTAAAAAAAATCAAGTTTTTGTTTCAACCTTGTAAACGCTCTAGCGCCTAAACTGGCTAACGTAGGTGGACCCAATACATTGCACCAGTTAGATAGTTTAACGAGCTTTCAGAAAAGCCCTCAACCACTTCTCTATCACCACCAGGGGCGTGGCAATAGTGTTCAGAATGAAAAGTAGTTTTAAGAAAAATACATTTTTGTTTCACCTTGTAAACGCTCTAGCGCCTAAACTGGCTGACGTAGCTGGACCCAATACACTACGCCATATAGATAGTTTAATGAGCTTTCAGAAAAGCCCTCAACCTCTTCTCTATCACCACCAGGGGCGTGGCAATAGTGTTCACAATGAAAAGTAGTTTTAAAAAAAATTACATTTTTGTTTCACCTTGTAAACGCTCTAGCGCCTAAACTGGCTGACGTAGGTGGACCCAATACACTGCACCAGTTAGATAGTTTAACGAGCTTTCAGAAAAGCCCTCAACCTCTTCTCTATCACCACCAGGGGCGTGGCAATAGTGTTCACAATGAAAAGTAGTTTAAAAAAAATCAAGTTTTTGTGTCAACCTTGTAAACGCTCTAGCGCCTAAACTGGCTGACGTAGCTGGACCCAATACACTGCACCAGTTAGATAGTTTAACGAGCTTTCAGAAAAGCCCTCAACCACTTCTCTATCACCACCAGGGGCGTGGCAATAGTGTTCACAATGAAAAGTAGTTTAAAAAAAATCAAATTTTTGTTTCAACATTGTAAACGCTCTAGCGCCTAAACTGGCTGACGTAGGTGGACCCAATACATTGCACCAGTTAGATAGTTCAATGAGCTTTCAGAAAAGCCCTCAACCTCTTCTCTATCACCACCAGGGGCGTGGCAATAGTGTTCACAATGAAAAGTAGTTTTAAAAAAAATTACATTTTTGTGTCAACCTTGTAAACGCTCTAGCGCCTAAACTGGCTGACGTAGCTGGACCCAATACACTGCACCAGTTAGATAGTTTAACGAGCTTTCAGAAAAGCCCTCAACCACTTCTCTATCACCACCAGGGGCGTGGCAATAGTGTTCACAATGAAAAGTAATTTAAAAAAAATCAAGTTTTTGTTTCAACCTTGTAAACGCTCTAGCGCCTAAACTGGCTGACGTAGGTGGACCCAATACATTGCACCAGTTAGATAGTTTAATGAGCTTTCAGAAAAGCCCTCAACCACTTCTCTATCACCACCAGGGGCGTGGCAATAGTGTTCACAATGAAAAGTAATTTAAAAAAAATCAAGTTTTTGTTTCAACCTTGTAAACGCTCTAGCGCCTAAACTGGCTGACGTAGGTGGACCCAATACATTGCACCAGTTAGATAGTTCAATGAGCTTTCAGAAAAGCCCTCAACCTCTTCTCTATCACCACCAGGGGCGTGGCAATAGTGTTCACAATGAAAAGTAGTTTAAAAAAAATCAAGTTTTTGTGTCAACCTTGTAAACGCTCTAGCGCCTAAACTGGCTGACGTAGCTGGACCCAATACACTGCACCAGTTAGATAGTTTAACGAGCTTTCAGAAAAGCCCTCAACCACTTCTCTATCACCACCAGGGGCGTGGCAATAGTGTTCACAATGAAAAGTAGTTTAAAAAAAAATCAAATTTTTGTTTCAACATTGTAAACGCTCTAGCGCCTAAACTGGCTGACGTAGCTGGACCCAATACACTGCACCAGTTAGATAGTTTAACGAGCTTTCAGAAAAGCCCTCAACCTCTTCTCTATCACCACCAGGGGCGTGGCAATAGTGTTCACAATGAAAAGTAGTTTTAAAAAAATTACATTTTTGTTTCACCTTGTAAACGCTCTAGCGCCTAAACTGGCTGACGTAGCTGGACCCAATACACTGCACCAGTTAGATAGTTTAATGAGCTTTCAGAAAAGCCCTCAACCACTTCTCTATCACCACCAGGGGCGTGGCAATAGTGTTCACAATGAAAAGTAATTTAAAAAAAATCAAGTTTTTGTTTCAACCTTGTAAACGCTCTAGCGCCTAAACTGGCTAACGTAGGTGGACCCAATACATTGCACCAGTTAGATAGTTCAATGAGCTTTCAGAAAAGCCCTCAACCTCTTCTCTATCACCACCAGGGGCGTGGCAATAGTGTTCACAATGAAAAGTAGTTTTAAAAAATTACATTTTTGTTTCACCTTGTAAACGCTCTAGCGCCTAAACTGGCTGACGTAGCTGGACCCAATACACTGCACCAGTTAGATAGTTTAACGAGCTTTCAGAAAAGCCCTCAACCTCTTCTCTATCACCACCAGGGGCGTGGCAATAGTGTTCACAATGAAAAGTAGTTTAAAAAAAATCAAGTTTTTGTGTCAACCTTGTAAACGCTCTAGCGCCTAAACTGGCTGACGTAGCTGGACCCAATACACTGCACCAGTTAGATAGTTTAACGAGCTTTCAGAAAAGCCCTCAACCACTTCTCTATCACCACCAGGGGCGTGGCAATAGTGTTCACAATGAAAAGTAGTTTAAAAAAAATCAAATTTTTGTTTCAACATTGTAAACGCTCTAGCGCCTAAACTGGCTGACGTAGCTGGACCCAATACACTGCACCCGTTAGATAGTGTAATGAGCTTTCAGAAAAGCCTTCAACCTCTTCTCTATCACCACCAGGGGCGTGGCAATAGTGTTCACAATGAAAAGTAGTTTTAAAAAAAATTACATTTTTGTTTCACCTTGTAAACGCTCTAGCGCCTAAACTGGCTGACGTAGCTGGACCCAATACACTGCACCAGTTAGATAGTTTAATGAGCTTTCAGAAAAGCCCTCAACCTCTTCTCTATCACCACCAGGGGCGTGGCAATAGTGTTCACAATGAAAAGTAGTTTAAAAAAAATCAAGTTTTTGTGTCAACCTTGTAAACGCTCTAGCGCCTAAACTGGCTGACGTAGGTGGACCCAATACATTGCACCAGTTAGACAGTTTAACGAGCTTTCCGAAAAGCCCTCAACCACTTCTCTATCACCACCAGGGGCGTGGCAATAGTGTTCACAATGAAAAGTAGTTTAAAAAAAATCAAATTTTTGTTTCAACATTGTAAACGCTCTAGCGCCTAAACTGGCTGACATAGGTGGACCCAATACATTGCACCAGTTAGACAGTTTAACGAGCTTTCCGAAAAGCCCTCAACCACTTCTCTATCGCCACCAGGGGCGTGGCAATAGTGTTCACAATGAAAAGTAGTTTAAAAAAAATCAAGTTTTTGTTTCAACATTGTAAACGCTCTAGCGCCTAAACTGGCTGACGTAGCTGGACCGAATAAACAGCACCAGTTAGATAGTTTAACGAGCTTTCAGAAAAGCCCTCAACCACTTCTCTATCACCACTAGGGGCGTGGCAATAGTGTTCACAATGAAA